>NC_070586.1:10270591-10520591 GCF_027409825.1 Scomber japonicus
AACAATGTTCCTGAAAATTAGATTGCATGGGTGAAGTGGGAGTCAGAGGCGTTTGGTACATGAGTCTGCGGTTGTTAGTAAAGCTGTTTTTTTCCCCACAGTCACAAAGTAAATGGTGACTGTGAGCAACGGGAGATAACACACCGTGTCTGTTTGTACAAGGGATGGACTGATATGCAGCTGATATAGAGCTAAATGTTTATCTGCTGCTGTTTTGATGACAAGCAGCAGGGCCGATATCCTGGATATCATATCATACCATATCATATCATATGATCAGCTGCTAAATATGTTAAAGAGGACATAACATGCTGTAAAAATGCTCCCTGAAAGTCAAAAGCCAGAGTTTCAGTCTGCTTTGAATGCTTCATTTGCAAAATAACCTCCATTTCACAATGTTACTGATATCAGATTGTTCTCAGGCCTCACTCTCATATTTTGGATCGGGCTCAAACATGTACTACGTATTTGAGAAGTTTTCATTTTATTTATTTTGGGACATTATCTGCCTTTATTTTGTAAGGACAGTAGTTGCATAGAGGCCAACAGGAAACAGGGAGAGAGAGAGAGGAATGACCTGCAGCAATAGGTCCCTTGCCAGATTTGAATCAGTGGCACGCTCTTTAACCACTCCACTACCCAAACGCTCAGAGAAGTTCTCATTCTGACTAAAGAATGAGAAAAACAAAGTATAATCTGACAAACTCTGGAGCAGCTAAAGTTGAGGAGCAACTTCTGGAAGCCGGCCAATCAGAACAGAGTGGGCTCATCAAGGAGGAGGCCTAAAATAACCTGTTTTAGACAGAGGCTGAACTGAGGGGCTGCATACAGAGCCAGTATAAGATAACTAAGATGTTTTTTTATAATTGTTAATCATCTTTATTTATATTCCACATAACAAACCAATGAATAAGTTGTCACACCTCAATAGCAAAAGGTGCCTTTCAAAATGCTCTGAAAACAACTTAAAAGTACATTTCTGTCATTTTTGTGGTTAATATTAACTTCATTTGAGGCAAACTAAGCCCACTGGGTCAGGTTAAGGATCTCTTGGATGGGAACTGTAAAGCAAAACAAAAAGTCCAAAGTCCAAAAACAGATTTGTGTATCAGAGAGCTTTGTTTTTTCGTCTTTCCTCTCCCATTAATCATCTCACCACCCCTCACATTTATCTGCTGACCCTTTGGAGGGGCCCCACCCCTAGGTTGGGAACCACTAGACTAAACTAGCTAACTGTATATAAAGTAGAGTAAACTAGCTAACTGTATATAAAGTAGAGTAAACTAGCTAACTGTATATAAAGTAGAGTAAACTAGCTCCACCTCCAGCAGCTACAACAGTAACATGCTGCTCTAACACTGATGCTTCACTATTAATAATCTAATGATGTCATATATAATAATATATCAGTCATTAAGCCACTTGCTGTTAATATTTATGCACTTTTACTTGAGTGGGATTTTCCCTGGCCTAATGATACTTTTACTTAAGTAAAGTATTTAAATACATCCTCTGTGCTTTGTAGTTTTCTTACTGTCAGTATAATAATACCTCAAATATTGTTATAGTGATTATTTGCTGAATGTAAAATACAAAACACTATTTTAAAAAAAACTTTAACAAATGTGCTTACAATGTCGTCCGTGGCATCTTTGGCAGCAGTGACCGTCAGCACGAGGAGAAGAGGCACGACGGTGGTGAACCACGACAGAGATGAGATCTGAGGAATGGCCTAGAGAACAAAAATACATAAAGAAAACCATCTTAAGTTCATTTTAGATTAAGTTAAATTTGCATATAGTAGCTGGAGGAAACTGAAACAAGAGAAGAAACCCAAACTGTGTGGGTGAGACTTCTATGAGGGCACACAACTACAGTAAAGACTGTGGTGTGTGGTAGATGGAGAGATGACATGTGGGCTCATCTTCAAAACATATAGGGAGTAAAACATAAAGACAAGCGTTCCTCACATGTATGTTCCTCACTGTACTCATTCCTTCTGTTTATACTGACTATTAAAAGATCTCCTTTAAATGTGCTTTTAATGTGAGTGATGGGGGACAAAGTCCACAGTGCAAAAACGCATTAAAAAGTTTATTTGAAGCTTGAATGAGGCTTCAGCCGTCTGAGTTAGTCATATTGAGTGGAAATCTGCTACATTTACAGTCTTTTTAGCATCAAATTCTCTCTTTGTGTTTCCCTGTTGAGCTGCAATGAAAGTATAGTAACAAAAAGAGGGACTTTGGCACTAAAAACACTGTAACGTTGAAAGATATCGTCTTGATTTGACTCATTTGGACGGCTGAAGTTTCATATTCACTTCAGATAAACTTTCAAATACATTTTTGCACAGAAGGAGAACTGTGGATTTTGGCCTCCATCACTTATGTTGTAAGTACATTATGAAGGAATCTTCTAGTCGTCAGTATGAACAGGAGGAATGATTACAGCAAGAAAAACAATATTCATTTAGTCACCTGATTGGTTTTAAGACAGAGTTGAAAAATTGTGAACCTAACCTTTACGGTAAAACTCAAGAGACTCTGACACTAAACATCAAGTACTTTAAAAAGTGAAGACATTGCAAAGAGGTTTGTCTTTGGTTAAACATCAAGCCCTTGGTCAAAGATGTGTTGGTGTAGATCCAGGAACCGTTTAAAGTTGTTTCCTGTTTCATTAAATGTGTAATAACTCACTCCAGTAGGATGTAGTATCAAACTGTGATATATAGGCCAACAGATAGGGAAGTTCCTCGGCTGTCAGCAGAGCAGCCAATGCAGGCGATCTCTGTGGTGCAACATGACTGTTGTTGCACCCATTGAGGCAATTTCCTGTGCTGGATATTACACTTCCTTAATCTCATTGCACTTGATTCGTCCATATCCTGTTTGGTTTACACAGCTTCACTGCGCCTGAGCACTTACATGATATTGATGCATCACGTTGGAATTTCGAGCTTTTGAGACAGTGATTCTCAAATTTGTCTGTTGATGTTTCACACCGTTTTCAGTTTGGTTCCTCGAGAAATGGGGAACAGCTGAATTTCAGTTTGAGCTAAAGGCAGTGTGTGTGGGTTTTCTCTGTAAAGAAAACCACACGTATAGTGTCCGAACGACAAACTAAATGTCATGTCCATACTTTATCGTTGGGGGCAAAGGTATCTCAAAGCATCATACTGTGGGAACTGCAGATGTTTAAAGGAATAGTTCACCATTATTGGCTTTCTTGCTGAGAGTTAAATCAATATACTTTGTTTGTTAAATATGAAGTTAGCATAGCATAAAGACTGGGTAGCAAAGATAACCAGCTAGTTGTATTTTATATTATTATAATGTGGTATTATTTTATAAGTTGTATGTATGTAAAATCTCAATCTGCAAAAGAGCTAGATCCATGTACTGGAGGAAAAAGTACAGTACAGTAATTCCCTCTGAAATATGGCATAATAGAAGTGTAAAGTAGCATGTATTATTGATCTTACATTAATATAAGAAAATGTAACATATAAGCTCAAAACTAATATATTAAAGACCTTAAAACTATACATTTACACAAGTATGGTACCTCAAGTATTTCTATAAAATGTTTTATGCTAGCCTGTCTCTGTCCAAAGATCAAAAATAGCAGGATTTTTTAAAGCTTGATTATTATTGTACTGTATGTACGATCCTGATATGCTCAGGTGCATCGTAAGCTATCAAACCTTTTTACATTTTTTGTTTGGCTTCAACTAATTAGATATAATGATTTAATTAGTGACTTTCAGAAGTGCTTGTAGATGTGTTTACATTTGGACAGAGCCAGACCGCCTCTTTCCAGTCTTTATGCTAAGCTAAGATAAGCTAAGCTAAGCTAACTGTCCCCTGACTGTAACCTAACTTAACAGGCAAATATGATAGCGGTAACAATCTTCTCCACCTCAACCAAAAAGGAAATACTTTGAAATTTCCCAAAATTTTGAACAATGTCTCTCCAGTGTAACTTGTTCCTGTTCTTTGCTCAAGTTTGTCATTGTCAGCTGGGCAGGTGGCATTACACAACACTACAGGATCGAAGCCAACCTTACAAACAGCGCTAAATATGCTACCAGCTGTTAATTAACCACGAAACTCACATAACATTAACCGCAACCAGAATACAACATCCGTTAATGAGGGTAATAATTAACTAAAAGTAGCAAGCCTAAGTCTGCACACAACTGAGCTGAATCTAATGAGATGTTTCCAAACAGAAGTTTCCCTCACCTGGAGCACCAGCAGGAACAGGAAGTAGGCATTCGCGATCCTCTGAAACTGTTCAAACAGGTTGAGGGGTAGAAAGGTGAAGACGTTGTACTTGGAGGTCTTGATGGCGTTCGTCTAGAGGAGGCGTAAAGAGACGGAGAACAAGTGTCATGAATCTAAGATAGAGTGTAAAAATGATACATCGTCATCAGAAATAGCTTTTTAATATATCATCTATTTGTTGATTCCCAATTAATGTCAGATGAACTTTAAATATATGTAATGATTTCATAATGTTTGGTTGTAAAAACATGCTGAATCAAGGTCACGTAATCATCAGAATGAGGAAACAACTATTCTCAATGATACTCGTGTGTCTGCTTTTCATTATTGTAAAAGTTCACTTATATAGTTTCAGTGATGAATGAGTTAATGATTGAGGAGTTAATAAATAGTGAAGGCAGCAGAGGAACAGAGGCCCCGTAAGTTCAGGAAACTAAACATGTAGGCGTGATTATCGTTTCCGTTTCAGTGACAATGGAAACACTCAACGTTCTGTGAGAGATCAGTTTGTGATAAAATTTGATTGTTCTGAAGCAAATGTAGAACATAGTAATTCACTTTACTTTTCTTGCTTGTGGTTAGTCTTGCAGCATAGAAGCAATTTATTACCATTTGTCATCGTGTTGACCTTTAACCTTCCGAGCGCCCCTGCTTTTGTGTCATGTCACTTTTTGGGCAATCTTTACCACTTGTATGAGGTATGTAATGCACAAAAACACCATCAGATTGTGTTATGGTTGCTATAGATACAGGTTGTCCTATGGTTTGCTATAGATACAGGTTGTTCTATGGTTTGCTATAGATACAGGTTGTTCTATGGTTGCTATAGATACAAGTTGTTCTATGGTTGCTATAGATACAGGTTGTTCTATGGTTGCTATGGTTACAGGTCGTGCTTTAGTGTATAAATGAAGAATGACACAAATCACTGCTGACATAAGAGATCCTGCTGGAGACATTTGTGAAGTTTAGTTTCATTTTCTCATCTTGTACACAAACAAAATGAGTCTCTAAAAAGTTTTGAGCAAATGAGGTCTGTAAAACATAAAATTTAGGGACAATCAGAAAAAAAAAAGTTTAATAATAGAGAAAAAAAGCTTCTTCAGCAGCTACTGGACCAAACAGGAGACACGTTGTAATGTTATTTTTCTCTCTTTTATTATGTTTGGTCCAGAAGCTGTTGGAGAGACTCTTGGATGTGCACATAGTTTTTAACATTCAGATTGAATGTGATTGCTATCAAACAACAAGTAAGGTTGTTTTCCAGCTCTGTTAAGTTTTATACTCCAAACGCTATCTGAAGCAAACGGACCAGTGGAAAAATAAACTAGGCTGCCTGCACGTTAGATCAGAGATTGTTTAAAGCACCCTGTGTCTCTCTCTGAACTGCATTTACGTAATGAATCCATAAAACCTTTACATGGCTGTATTATGGAAATGTGTCGCTATGTATCCGTGATGATAAGAAAAATGCATAATGGGTAATCACATTCATGGCTTGAGTAAATATGCAGCTTTGTTTATGCTTTGTTGGTTATTCAAAGGTCAAAATGTCGTGTCATGATGTTCATTTGACTTTATGTGTTTGGTTTCAGACAATCAGACGGTAGATATACGGGGAAGTAGAAGGCAGTGAACACATTAGTTTGTAACATACAGGGTTAAAATACACTAGAAGATGAAATCATAAAAAGTAATAATTTAGTTTTGTTCTGTTACAAAAAATTGAAGTTACTGTCTGTGTAGTTGTTTACATTACAGGTTAGTCCACGACTATAAAACCACATGTCACAGATTGTAATATATACATATGGGTCAGTGATAAACAAGGGTTGGAAAGATGAGCAATTCAATAATATTTATAAAAATTGTGTTAAAAGCAACATCAGGTTTGTTTAAATGTACATTTTGTATTCTTGGTTTTATGTCATTTGAAATGACATTTGCACCATTTTTTAACCAAAAGTAAGACTGAATGGAGCATTCAGTCTTACTTTTGGTTAAAAAATGGCAAATGGTGTAACCACAAAATAATTATAAATATTAAATATTTTATCCACCTACAGTGTATTTAAGTGGACTTATTTAGAACAATTGTATTCCATTACCTTTATTTAATATAAAAAGTTATAATGTAAGATCATGCCAAACTAGTTTTATTGAGAATTTAGTGTTTTTAAAGCAAGTTTAATTATTTGGTACAAAGTTTTTATGGTTACACCACTTAGACATTGTTTATATATTCTGTCAAAATGGATAAAAAGCAGACATTTGATGCAGGTTCCACAAAAAAAGAATGTGTGCAAGATATTCATACGTTTATTTTCACATTTTAACCCCTTTTAATTTTGACTAAACCACATGGACACAAAAAAACGTCATTGGCCCATAAACATTGATATGACCATGTGCTTTCAATTAAATATAATTGTTTTCATATGCAGTTTAACTAATGATATAAAAATTGGAAAATATAGTTTACTTTCACTCATTTTTGCTCAGGACAGTCAGGATGATCTGTTAAGTATTAATATTTTTGCACAGTCTAGACACAAAGTTATTTTTGAGAGACATTACTTCTCTTCCTCCTCTGATGCATTTTACTGAGCATTACCAACCAACCACAACTGTTATGCAAGTGTGTGAAATCCCAGACACATTGCATATCGGTTTTTCACTTGATAGACACCCAACACACATGACAGCACATCCTGAAAATATTTATGATCAACCAACACTAACACTTCCTAAAAATTTATTGCTTTCTGTATGTAGTAAATGCTGTAAATTAGTTGTCTTGCAGTAATTCTTACTTTCATGGAGGTTTATAGAATGCTTTATAGAAATATCAATTCAATGTTACAGTCATTTTTGGAGGCTGTACTCTGTGGTGCTGTTGGGAAGGTTGTTTCTAATAATGTATTTTTTTGTATGGATGACATTGTTATTCTAAAAAGAGTGGATTGTTTGACGTAAAAAAGAGGTCAAAAACTCTGTCTGGATGTATCTACCTAGTCTAAAATGTTAATCAGAGGTTCTTTAAAGACCCAAACAGAACCAGAGAGCATCTTGGAGGTCCTGAGAAAATATCCTTAAAAAGAACTAATCATGTGGGTTCTGGGTTTGTGAATCCTCATGGGAACTCTTCTTTAAGTTGGTCTCTCAGTGGTTTTCTTGTGGCCACAATGTGAAGAATCCTCCAAAGTCCTCTGCAGATGTTTAATCTGGTGAGTGGATCCAGAATTTGGCCCTCCCAGGATAAATCAGCATCAATGCCGTTTTAATGCACAGGACTTAATGATGTGAAAAGATCCATGAGGCTTATAAGGGGGAAAAAACCTTTGTGGTGTCTGGATTTAGAGCAAAGTGGGACATCTGAACTAAACTGAACTTGTTTAGTATCTTTGCTCTGAAGTGGAAACCATCCAGCGGTTTATTTGTCGGTGTATGACGCTGGGGAATGCCTAACTATCCAAACAAGTTAAATTAAAACAGAATTATGCTTGACCTAACACGCCATTGGAAAGTGATGATGTTAGAGCCTTGGATTTTACTGCTCTAATTAAGGACACATGTAAAACCAGGAGGAAGATGTTTTAAAGGTAGGAACGGACTTTAATACCTGATTCATTGACCTCATCACAGATATATCAGTATCAGTGTTCATGCTGTCTGATATGTGCTAATAGGTAGGTTAGTAGGATACATTTTATGAATATTTAACCCTTCCAGTGAAGGTTACGGTTTCAATTACATTTATTCTTAAATTGTAAAATATCATGGCCTCCAGGACATATTTTTGTGTGTGTGGTACTGTGACGTCCCTCTCTCCCTTTTTCCTTGGGCTTCTTGGCTCAGGAGCCAGTGGGTGGGACTAGAGGACGTCAGGGAAACTACCAACACCTGTGTAGTTTAGGCCTCAGCCTATTTAGCTGGCTGCTTTGTAATTACTTGTTCTCTTCCTTCCAGGCCTCCACCAACCAGATGGGTTAGACTTTTGGTTTCGGTTTTGTTGGCACATATCGCACCACACATTTCACTCATCCACACATTTCATTCATGACTGATATAACTGATTAACATTGTTATTTAACTTAAGTTTGTAATAAATATTATTTTAGATACGTGTTGTCATGTGTGATTCCCATTTCTGTTATGGACTTTGGGCTGGTTCGTAACTGTACAGATGTGAAAAAACAGTGTGTGTATGTATATATTCTGTATATTCATCAGCTGATACATCGATATCAGTATTATTTTCCTCCCTAATATCAATATTGGCATCGGCCCCCAAAAATGCAGC
Source organism: Scomber japonicus (assembly GCF_027409825.1). Lineage (NCBI taxonomy): Eukaryota > Metazoa > Chordata > Actinopteri > Scombriformes > Scombridae > Scomber > Scomber japonicus. Next base: position 10,279,181 of record NC_070586.1, read on the forward strand.
ATCAGTCGTGCTCTACTAGTGACTTCCTCTGTTTAGACATAAACACAGTCCTGTCCTGAACTCAAACTCATGACCTCGGACATGGGAGGCAGGCGTGCTACTAATGAAGCTAAAAGCTAAAAGGTTGTTAATGTCTGTCATCAGGACATCTTGTTCAACCACCGAGCAGCACTATGCTTGCTGGTTCCTGTAACACCATCATGAGTGAATGTTGATGCATTATTGTATGCTAATTAAATGTGTTTGTGCAGGATAGATGGGACAATAGATGTGTTCGGGGAAGGAGGTTGGCTCAGCTATAAAAAACAAAAGCCCGGCCAGTTACTTTCCTCTGGCGCCGGCGCTGCTCGTGTGAGGATTTTGCTGTGTGCCAGGTGGGTCTTATCAGGAGGCTGAAAGCTCTGGTCAGCTGGACTGTGCCGTCCATGTCCCTTTATCACTGGATCTCTTCACTAACAACACCGCCCACAGATTTAAGATTTTGTCCTGGCTGTAAATATTTAAATACACAATCAGCGGGGGAGGGGGGAAATGAGTGTTTATACCCGTTTTAAGTGTTTTTCCACTATAGTTTTATCTCCTTGAAGCCTTTAGGAAGATTATTTTATCTAAAAAATAAAATCAAACAGGGAAAAAAAGGAATGTTTTCTATCTTGTAGCACCATTATAAGATTTCCTATCTCCAATTTCAGCTTTCAGTTTTATTTTCCCTGTTCAAATTCTTTATATATTCTCATATATTCCTACATTTGCCTTTACGTATATTTATGCTTATGTGTATTATGTATCTAGTTATGTATTTATGGATGTGTGTATACATTTTTATATATTCTTTGAACATTGTATCACTATATTTATCAATGTATTTTGTCTTTCTGTTTAAAAAATGCTATTATTATTTTAAAATAAGTTAGCCATGAATCTGTCTTTTCTGCTCCCTAAAAACTTAATTGTTGTGAGTTTAACCCTCGACAGCAGGAACACAAGAGCTGAAACTGGAGAGACTCAGCGTAAACTCAGTTGACTTTGGCTGATGTCCAGTCTGCTGATAAGAGCCAGACACTCATGTAGCAAGACACGCCCATCCAGAGTGTTTTCTACATTAATGTCATTATACTGACTCGATGTCTGGGTACTAAACTGTTGTGTCTTATATACAGCTGGTTCTACATCCGCTTCACATCCTCGTCTCTATTTTAGTAGGCAATGACAAAAACATGTTTATACTTACAGCGTATCTAAAAGAAAGGTTGTACTCTCGGTCGTTAGCACGGAGTCGCCTCTCCGACTCTGATTAGAAAAAGACAAGGCCATGATTATTATGTTTGTATTAAGCTTTCTTCTCATTACAAGTTGTATCCAACACATTTCATAAAACATAAACATTTATTTATCTTATTATTTAACGTATCAGTGTATACTTTTAATATCAAAAATCTTCACACTGAGTTGGCCTCCAGTTCACAGTTTCCAAGAGGAAAGTTAAAGGAAACTTAATTGACCATCATAAACGGCCAATTCTCACTATTTGCACTTCTTGTGCTTGTATTAGGCATTGTAGAAAAAAGCTTCAATGCTGTCAAACCAAGTAATAAAACTGTGAAATAACCCTTTTTTCTCTTTGAGTACTACTAAATGTTTTCCCAATTACGTTCACAGTCAACTTTTTTCAAATGAAGCGCTACATTTTTACACTACACTGAAGTCCTAACCTTAATCAAGCTTTGCCAGTGCCTTAACATAACTATACAAAAGTGAAATAATGTTTAATATAATTGGTATTACACTGAAAGATCAGATATTGAAAGAAAAATCAATACTACAGTTGTCAATGAACAATAAACTTGTGTTCAGTATCAACATTTATTCATAGTCTTTAATAGAAAATGTAATTGTGAAATGCTCTTTTAAACTGTAAATTATCATTATTGTTGTGAAAAATAGCTTTGACTGGCAGGACTGACATTAAAAAAGGCTTTTAACCTTCATTCACATTTCACATTTCATAAAATTGCAGCAGTAGTTTCAGTATTTGAAAACTGATCTTCTTGCTGGTCAAAGCTTACCTCTCTCTTTCTTCCTGGCACAGTCCAGGCCAAAGAACGACATCTTCTCTTCCTCGTCTTCCCTCTGCTATCTATCCATCATCATAATCTGTGAAGAAAGAAAGAGAGAAAGCTTTTACCTCCTAACTGGATAAATGTTCAATCTGAGTCACCCAATATCTCCTATACCAGGAAATAAATGCCCACAGCTCTGACTGCTCATCACCTTTCTCCAGGAAACTGAGACTTTCGCTGTTTGAGTGGAGGAAGACTGCATGCCAGCCAGCTGCCATTAAACCATTTTCCGTAATGTACCCTATGAGGTAATCATTCCCCAGTCCTACAGCTTTTTAAACTTAGGTTTAAAAAGCTCTCTCTCAGTTCCCAGTATAGCTGCTTTTAAAATAAAGCTGATGGGGAAAAAGGTTTTAGACTGAAACAGGAAAACCTCAGTATGATTGGGACATTTCATTTTAAAAGGAACAATGTATGCATGTGCGGTGTTGGAGGAGGAATAAAAGGAGGAGTGCCCAGTAGCTGAATGGTCATTGCGTGTCCCTGATTCAATTCCAGCCACGAATCCTTGTTTCCGCCCCGTTTCCTGTCCTCCTCACTGTGTAATAAAGGCAAGAATTTCTTAAAAAACAAAAACATGAAGAAGAGAGGAGGAGGAGTGGAAAGCCTCTATCTTGTTTCACAGTCAAAGTTTTTACTCTGTTTGTATTGACTTTACGATCGCTCTTCAAAATGAGAGAGCGAGATAGTCCTGCCTTCACTTCCACTTTGGTTTTTTAAATGTTCCTTCTTACTCCAGGTTTGCATCAGCCTTCAGCCTCTTAATGTTTTTCCCATGTAGGGCAGAGTGACTCAGAGGGAGGTTCCACACTGAGGCCAGGCATCCACTCGTTAAGTTATCTACACATGCGGTCACCAAGGAACTCAAGAGAGAGTAAGAGCTCAGACCCATGAGCCACGTCTGGTCCTCTGTGGTCTGTCTCAGCTGAGTGACAGCGAGACCGAAAAGTGGCTGGTGGTATGTCGCAGCTGTTTTAGTGGCTTCTCTAAATCATCTCAGTCAGCTGTCAGACACTGATGAGCTTTTAGGCTAATTAAATAAGTTGTAGTTATAAATAAGGTCAAGCTTAGAGAACAGATTTGTTTAGATCAAAGCTGCAGAGATCTGGGAGGGTTAGCAAAAACTGCAAAAAGTGATGGAGTGAAGTTAACCTTCCTGTTGTCTTTCCGTCAACTGTGCTACTTTTATCCTCCCAGGTCAAAAATGACTGTTTGACCTTTTTAGCCAACCTCACTCCAACTAATTACCACAAGTTTAACACATATATTTTGGAAATGATGGTCAAAAGGCCTCATTTAACCCTTAGATTCTGTTCAGGGTCAAATCTGACCCAATTTCAGAGCTGTAAAAACACCATAAAACATGTCTTTCAGCTGGACTTTACCCAATGTGACCTCAAATATACAAAAATGGAAATAAAATGCATCTTTTTAAAAAAAATGTGTGTAGCTGATACACATTTTTATGTATGCAAACGTAGAAGTTAATGTGTGTTAATTAAAAAAAAGAAAAAAATCAGCATTCAAACATGTTGTTGTATTCATCATATTCTATAAAATGAACTCCTGGACCATAAATAGTGATTGTGAATGTCTTTTTTTCTACATGATTAATCAAAAAGAAGGATTATTCAAATTTATGGGGGAATTTATGAATGTGAATTATTGTAGAGATTAATTATGAACAGTATGTGAGGGTTGGTTACTTCCTGTTGCAGGTAAATGCCGACTGGGAGCACCTTGGCACTTTGCTGCTAGTCATAGTCATATAAAAGCTGCCACCTTAGTCCTCTCGAGTGTCTAATGTCTGTTTAATGGATGCATTAATATTAAAGTGACTCCTGATGATTATCATATTTGCAGTGGTGATGTTAGTTTGTCTGTTTCTTATTATTAAAACCACATTTCCCATAAACCCTGTTGCTTCCTGAATCATCTTGCTCCTGGATGACACTCCTCATTTCCTTTCTAGAGATGGATGAGTCCTTCAGTGAGTTTGAGATTTGTTTGAGAAAATGACTCAAGACCATATCATGCCAAAAACTCAACAATGGGGAAAAAATGCAACACCCCCCCCCCCCCCCCCCCACCCACCCCTCCGCCCCCAAAAAAACCCCACAAAATGTTTATAAACTAAGAGGGGGATAGAAGTTAATTAAGTGCAAATGTAGTCATGAGTGAAGGAAAAAAAAGTGTGTGTTGAGCTCAGTCCTCCAGCCCATGTCGAGGATACAGGAAACCGTGTTTTTTTTATAAGCTACCGCCCCTCGCTGCTGGTTGCCAAGGTGACGTCGGCGCTTGAGCTATAAATATCAGCCACATGCATTTGTTGAAGAATGCGTGTGTTTTAACAGGAATGCCAAAGCTGTGGAAAAACACACACACACCCGACATACCATGACACGTGGGGTAGACAGTGCGAGTGTTTTGTCTGCTTCATTGTTTGTGTGTGTGTGTGTGTGTGTGTGTGTGTGTGTGTGTGTGTGTGTGTGTGTGTGTGTGTGTGTGTGTGTGTGTGTGTGTGTGTGTGTGTGTGTGTGTGTGTGTGTGTGTGTGTGTGTGTGTATGTGTGTGTGGGAGTGAATCCTCATGTTGGTTTACATGTGCAAACAATATTAACCCAACTATAAAAAGACAGCAGTTGCACACACACACACACACACACACACACACACACACACACACACAGAGAGAGAGACACTCGTAAACTCCCACTATAAATCCACCCTGAAAACTTTTAACGCAAACAGTCCACCTATTCATTCACTCCTCAGCTCCACTAAATTAATCACCCAGTTTATTCCACAGCCAAACACTGTGTCATGTGACGCAATACCAAGGGGCGTCTCCAGGCTGGTTAAAGGGAAAAAAGTGACATTTAAACTCATCGTGAGGATTTAGCGAGGCTTTAACATTGTTGAATGTCAAGCGATATGCACTGATGAATGTTCGGGGAAGTGTTTTAGAGATGTTCGCTGTTGGTTTTAGAAGATACTCTGACTTTCCAGACTTTAACAACATACTGACACACCACACAGACCAGACCCGGATCAGAAAACTCGGTGATGGAAATGTCAGGGAGACTAACACAGAGACATTTCCCAGCAAACTCTGATTAAGATTTTATCCTTTTAAGACACAAAAAAACCGAACAATTGAACCTTTTATGAGGCATTGTCTGTTTACAGAGCCTGATACTGCATAACATCATGTTTTAGATCTACACTGATGCCAAAAACTACATTAACAAACAAATCATGGAGCCCACAACAAAATGATGAAAACTGTTACACATGTGGTTTGTTCCTCTCAGCTCATTAAACTACCAATTACAACTAATTTGAGATAATTAACAGAAGATTTGTGAATGCAGACTGCAGAGTTGGAAAAAACTACAAAAAGTACATTAAAACATCTCAAATACAGCAGTATAGTTTAGCTGTGATGAAATGTGATATGTAGTTAACCCTCATGTTGTCCTTGAGTCAAGGAAGGAAGGACGAAAGAAGGAAGGAAGGGAGGAAGAAGGAGGGAAAGAAGAAAGGGACGAAGGAAAGGAAGGATGGACGGACGGAGGAAATAAGGAAGGGAGGGAGGGAGGGAGAAAGGAAAAGAGGAAGGGAGGAGGGAAAGGAAGGAAAGGAAGGATGGAGGAAATAAGGAAGGGACGGAGGAAATAAGGAAGGGAGGAAGGTTGGGGGAGGAAAGAAGGAAGGAGAGAAGGAGGGAAGGAAGGAAGGAAGGAAGAGTCAAAACAGCTGGGGTCAATTTGACCCGGGAGGACGACACGAAGGTTAAATGAGTTTTTCAACATATAACAAGAGTCAGGTTCCATATAAACACTGAATCAGGTTTTGCTCTCTGTAATCATTCCTCCTGTTCATACTTGCTGTTAGAAGTTCCCCTTTAAATGCGCTTAGTGACGGGGGGACAAAATAATCCACAGTCCTTGTTTATCTGAAGATAATATGATACTTTCAGACATAAATACATGTTTGCACAGAAGGAGGACTGTGGATTCTTCCCCATTACTTTACACAGTAAGTACATCATGGTCATTTATGAACAAGAGGAATGATTACAGCAAGACAAATGTGTCAGTATTCAGTTTGTTACCTGACTAGGGCTGGGCGATATGGCCTAAAATCAATATCACAATATATTGAGCAGTTCACCTCGATAACGATAAATGGACGATAGATATAACATATGTTATATCTATCGCTCTGACTACGCTAAAAAAAAAGTTTGGCCACTAGATGGGGCTGTGGCAGCATAATTGCTCCACTCCAAGGTTAGATGTATTGCCCTGGCTGGTGTCTTTTTGCACAACTTACATTTTACATCTTTCTGAGCGGTATCTTCCCTTTTGAAACCAAAATGTTGCCACACGATTGAAGACGCGTTTTTCTTGGGAACAAGCTGCTGCTCTTCCTCCTCCTCCACCAGGTGTACCTCCGCCGCCGGCGCTGCAGCTGCCGCTTCGACGTTTGAACTGTCCTCCATCTATCTATCTATCTGTTTATTTTGCTATAAGTCATATGTCAAGTCGAAGAAGAACCAACCGTGTACCAAAACGCCGAGTGCGTAATGATATGGTTCAACTCTTTTACGCACCGGGCGCACGCTGGTTACGCTTGGAGTTTGTTTATGGACAGCTAAACCTGATAGCTTAGTGTCGTACACCGATGGAAACCTCAGACTATTGGCTAAAAGGTTATCAACTTCATTTCACCGAATATTTCCATTGGCTGGAACAGCTGTCAATCAAACCCACGTTGTCGTCGGTCACATGTCCTCATTGGCTTTGGAGACATGTACTGCCTAATCCTAAGCACCGATTGGCTTGTGTGTCGTGTCGAAGCAGGAGAGGCTCACGGTCGTAAACATCTAGTCACGTGTACTCTGAGATGGCCATGCAAGTCAGGAAATGACGTAAACGGACCGTATATGGTTTTTTATTTGTGTTATTACGTTAAGTGTTGGACTAAATACATGGACATATTGAGGAAAGTATTCCGGTTTTATGGAAACGGATTTCATATTTCACAAGAATGGATACTTGGCGAGCTGTACAGAAAGTCCTGAGTCATAAGATGATCGTTGTGGATAAAGGGAAGACTTTGAAGGTATGTAGGCATTATAGCTTTTGTCACTTAGCTCAGGGGCTAGCCGAGCTAATCGCTAATACTATTACGGCTGTGAGCAACCATATAAGTCGTGAGTGGTCTTGAATGAATCAGGGCAATCTAAGCTTTCCAGCAATGTACGGCATGAGTATATATGTTTAAGGGTTGCTGTTTAAAACATTCAGAATAACGTGTGGCTACCTCCTAACATCCGTCCCGTCCCGTCCCGTAGACGGAACAGCGTGCGTTAAGAGGTTAAAAACCGAATATACCGACATGGGCAAAATGACGTCGGTAATCGTCGTAAATTTCGGTATCGATACATTTTCGGTTTATCGCCCAGCCCAATACCTGACTAATATTTATTCCTTTAAAGATTTAAACCTTTAAATTTGCTATTTTGTCATGTAAGCCCTCCAAATGGGGGGCAAACCGCCATCCACGTGCTACTTGTGGTGTTAGAAGTGGTTGTTAAATAGGTTATAAAGTAAACAACAACGACCGTTTTAACCCACAGTGGAAAAAGGAAAGTTGGTGTGGGGGGGGGGGGGGGAGTTTAATCAGAACATGGTGTTATTTAAATTAAACCACATTTACCACTGAAAGACAAAGATGCTTTGACGATGTCCTACTTCTGCAGCTCTGCACACGCGTGCTCACACACAAAGGTTTCCTCTGAGTCATTTTACCATTTTAAAGTGGAGGCAACAAACACTGGAATTAATGTTTTTCCAGGCTAACAAAAGTGGGTAACACTATCCCAGTGTCACAGTCACCTGTGACTGGCTCCAGAGGTCAGAGGTCACACGGATGAATGGGTGTCTTGTCCGATTAGTGATCTCTGGTTTCTCAACTGAACACTGCGCTATTATCACAACTGAGCACTTGTTTGCAGTTGAAAGAAAGCACCTTTTCGTCTGAGTGCCTGTGTGTGTGTGTGTGTGTGTGTGTGTGTGTGTGTGTGTGTGTGTGTGTGTAGACATACTGTATCCCTCTGTATCAAAGTAGCTGAACAGCCTTTTAGTGTGTGTATGTAACAAAAAGGCTATTTTTCCTATTGCAACAACAGCTGATACTATGATTTAATAGCTGTGGGGTTATGGTTATTAAGTAATGTTAAGTAATTTAATATATTTTGATAGGAATAATTCTACCAACATTGTTTCTGAAATTCAATCAAAAAACCATAAAAAGGTACAATTACCAGTGGAAATCATGTTTTTGGTCTTATACAATGAATACCTGACAAATGAAGGTACTTCATCACAGTAATGATACAGCCTGTGAAACTCAATACTGCTATTATCAAAAATCATTTTCTTGTGACCCTTTAAAGGACTAGTTCAACATTTTGGGAAAATTCTTTGTGAGAGATGATTAATGTCATGTTAAAGCATTATAAGGTGCCTGGCTATATACATAAAGACTAGAGTGTTTGTTCATTTAGAAGAAGAAGAAGAAGCAGCACCTAACGCCCTCTGAAACCACAAAATATCATCCTTACATCTGTGTGTTCAGATTAAACAAACAAGATACAGCATGTTAAATAGTGAGTTAGAGGTGCAACTATTTATCAGGTCATCAGTTAATAGAAAATGAAAATTTTCAAACAAACAAAGTATGCCAAACGTTATCTGGTTCCAGCTTCTGAAATGTGAAAATTTGCTGTTTTTGTTTATCACACACACTGAATGTCTGATAAATCAAACTAATTATTACCAGCATTTTCTGACAGTTTATAGACAAAATGATTAATTGTGTATTAATCAATAAAGAGAATAATTGTCATTTGCAGCCTGAGGTGGAGATCTTAAAGTGTCCTGATTTGGCCGCTCATCAAGATCATCAGCAGCTACAGCAGACACATGGATGCAATCAAATTCAACTTTTACCCTCGGTTCCCGATTGGCGCAATTAACGCTAAAACCATAATCTACCATAATTCCTCTTTCTCAGAGTGAAACTTGAGTGTGACTCAGACTTTCCGGAAATGTTAATATCTCTGAAGTCTAATAAACATCTATAAATCTGCTTCAAGGTCATAGTTTTAAAAAAGTCATTTCTTATAACTCTTGCCTGAGGAACGTCACATTTCGAAAGTTTTCTTCAGTATCACAGTAATCAAGTGATCGCTGTCAATACACGTGAACACAGGAACCACTAACGGCTAATTCAACATATTTTTATGGTGCCAATCGTCCACAAAAATAAAAAAAGCAGGCTAAAAAACGTTTAAAAAATGGTGTCTACAGTGTCATACTTTTAAAACTATGTGTAAAAGGGGCAACATTTGTCATTTTTAATCACCATCAACAGCCCTGCTCTATCTGCTTTGAAACATGCAGCAGTTCAGCCCCACCTTAACCCCAAATACCCCAGTTTAAGTTCAACAGCCCTGAGAAACTTGATCCACATCCAAACTACTCCTCTTATCAAAAAAACACACCAGTACAATGACGTTGAAACACCTTCCACCACCAGAGAGGAAAGGAGAGCCCCGCTATACTCACAGTGTAAAATGTACACAGTGTGGGTGTTGTATATATAAGATGAATAGAGCCACAACTACGGTGTAAAAGATTAAAAAACCTAGTTGCATAATAGTTTCCTTAAATCAGCCGACGCACTACAGTAAAAGATTAGAGGACAGCTGTTCGTTTTCCCCTCAGCTTTTTCCTCTCTCTCTCTATGTGTGTGTTTTGTCTAACAGCAAACAGATAAATTAAGACTATTTTCAACAAGTAGAAAAGAAAGGTGTGCAGAGGTGAAAGAGATATGAGGGGGAAAAAGGATTGAAGGGGAATAACTTGCTATATGTTGTTACAGCAGAAAGAGCTTTAAGTAAATTTGAAGAGCTTCTCAGGCTACGACAATGAGAGGAAACAGTATTATTAGTAAGAACACCACATTATTTAATAACTCAAAATAATACCTGCTATATGACCACACTATGTAATACATTTCCCAGTATAACTTACTATATATCGAGGTGGTTATTACAAAATACAGGAGTGATAAACGTAATAATATGGTGGATTATCATTGAACCAATATTAACCTTCATGACATATTCACACACTCTATGAAGCTTTAACAAACAGAAACCTTTACAGTTAATCTATGAGGAGCTTTTAAGTGTTTCTTAACTTTTGCTCAGCATTTCAAAACCCACCAGCCAAAGTTTCCTGTTGTATCTCTATCAACAGGTACTTGTGCTATCAGGCTACAAGCTAATTATAGCTCCCATGTAGGCACTGTAGTCTTCAGAGACTCTGAGCAAGAAAAGATAATACCGGAATAAGAAAGTAAAGCTTTGAAATAATAATTAACTAATGACTTGATTGAAATATTAAATACATCTGAAACTATTTTCAAGTAAAAAATGGCAATAAACATGTGATGTCTTCAGCTTCTCAAATGACAGAATTAGCCACTTTTCCTTGTCTTAGTTTATATTAAGTGGACCATCTTGAGATTTTAGAAATAATGAGGCACATCATGTTCAAAACATTTCCCACAAAGTGTGACATGTTTATTTTTCTTTTGAGTTTTTTTTGTGAATTCCTTCGAAAAAGGATGTGAATCACACAGCACATCCTGTATTGTTAAGGAATACTTCAGATCATTGGTCAACGAATCACACACGGTCAGCGAATACCACTGTACAATAGAAAGCAGAGGGAAAAAAAAACATTGCACAGTATTGTGTAATATGCCTGATGATCAAGCTGGATCAAAGCTTTCTCTATCTAAAGTTGGTAATTTAGTGGTATACTTGATTGTGTGTTTATGTTGTTTGAATATATCTGCTTCCAGATTTCAATCCAGTAATGTTTTCATGGTATCTGTACTCAACAAAGGCAGGAAAGGACCACTGATAAACAAGTTCTCACTAATTGCTCTTAACAGCAACTTCTGTGGAAAACCGGACTTACGCCTCATTTTAAAAAGAAAGGCTGCGAGTTAACTAATGTTTTTAGATTCAAAATTCAATGTTTGAGATTCGATACAAAGTCACAAAGGAAAGGCAGAAAGAACTGATGTGAAGTCCTGTCCATGTGAGCTTGAAAGTGTTTCTACTCAGATATTCAAAACATTTAAAACATCATTAGTTACATTACATTAAATAAAGCTCTTTTAAAACTGCTTTATGTTATGAAAAAGTATTTAACAGTGATGCATTTAAGAAAAATCAGTCAATAGTCAATCATGAAAAGGGTTTTGTAGGAAACCGTGTATTGTCCTTAATGTGGGGTATAGAAAGGAGTTTAGTTTTGGTTTCAGTTCTCAAACCCCTCGGAAACATGTGGAAAAAGGAAAGGGATCTTTACTGAGCTAGACTTCACAGGCCATGTTCATACCTGATATTACAATCTGCTTTGGGTGATCCAATCAGAAGTGCACAGCTATGAGTAAAGATGTGAATGCATCTGAGATACATTGAGATACGATCAGACCACATTTGGAGGTGTGAGCCGCATTTTGAGACATTCTTTTAGCAGTGTGTACATGAATGTGTCCTGAGTCACGCTGACGGACTGCCTACTCAACCGATGTTCTTTGCATACGAGGAAGAACGTTGAATGGTTATTATTTAGTTTTTTATCTAAACTTTGCTTAAGTTTGTTATCTTTCTCTGCCTATAAGTTTTATTTTGTTATTCTAACATGTTCAAATAGATAAACTAAACGATACTAAGAACGTACTCAATCATGCACCAAATGCATCAATATTAAAGTTGGGGGAGGTTGAAGTTAGCAGTATAGCAGTGAGCCTAACCTAGAGGTGTCCAAACTAGTCCATAAAGGTTTATAATGTGACTGCAGGTTTTCATTCCAACAAAGCAGAAGCACACCGGCAAGACTCATTTAATCAGCTGCTCTAAGTCTTCAGACAGCTGATTGGTGAAATCATGTGTGCTCTTAATTGGTTGGAACAAAAACCAACAGGCAAACGTCCCTTCATGGATTAGTTTAGACATTCCTGGCCTAACCTGACCAGGTTATGTGGACTGACATTGAAGGTGGACCAGCTATACTGTGAATCTCAGCCGCTCCTAACAAGAGAAATATCTGGCTGCTGAGTCTGAGCGCTGAGTTTTGCTCTTCTCTGCATCACATTTGATCTTTGCAAACAAATGATGTATGTGTTAATCTGCATGTAGACCACTGAGGAAGTGAGATCTGATCACAAGTGGTCAATAGAGACACATTCAAATGCCTCGTATGAAATGATGTATTAGAGTGGAATGCCCAAGACAAAAGGTGTGAACATGTGCGTAGACATAGTCACACAGTCATTGCAAATATTAGCATCCTGTGGTTGCTGCTAAATCCAAAAATTGGTTTCACATAAATGACGTGCAGTTATGCAGCAAAACCAGTCGCTCTGTGTTTATGCACTGCAGTTTTTCATTAGTGTACAATACCTAAAACCATGATTGTCATCATTTTTGTAATAATTAAAGCTTTTATGAATTTTAAAGGCCAATAAGTGATACTTTTAACCAGCTAATAGGTCAATATATCGGGGTTATCTCTATGTTCCCACAGCTCTATGTAATTTTTCTAAGCTATTCTTTTTTCATCTATGAAAATGCTTGAAAGACAGGTGAAATTCTTTATTTTATTATTAAACTGAGGGAACATAAGGCTGTGGGAACATAAACACACTCCCAATGTGTCTGCTGGTATCACTTAATTAATATTAGTGACTCAATAACTCAATAAAACTCGGTTGCATACCGTCGGTGCAGAATTAACAGACCAGAAACAATTCTTTGGAAAGGTAAACATTCATAAAACCCAACTTTCATTATTACACTAATAAAAGAAAGTTGTATCTAGGTCAGAAATAGGAATGAGTGAAACATTCACTTTAACAAGAGCTCTGGGTTTCACCTGCCCACAGTTCAACCACAGCTTAGCTGAAACTCACGCTCTTTGTGTCTGGGCTCTGGGTCTTGGGTTTGTGGTGGAGGTCTGTACAGTTGCAGCTCAGAAACTCAATGTTGAACCAGCGTTTGATGCTTTTCATGCTTCAAGCAAAGAGACAAAGACGAGACACAAGGTTGCACCTAGAACTGTCAAGTTGTCAATGGACGAGTGTCAACATCGTATGTATAAACTTATCAGTATTAAAAACTGTAGAGTACCAAAATGTGCCAGCGAATGTCAATAAATCATCAGTTTTGGACAATTTTGTTGTTCAGCTGCTTGTCTTTAAGCCACATTTAATATTTGAGATGTTTGGCTTCTTTTGTTAATGGAAATAATTAGAGAGAATATATTTGTTTTTTTGGTATTGGAAAAAGGTTTCACTTTGGTATCGATATGAAAACACAGGCAGCGTATTGACAATAAGAGATCTCTGCCAGGTGTCTCTCTTACAGGCAAGATGACAGCGAAGGTAACAAACTTTTTAAATCTTGTATCGTGCCTAATTTTAGTGAATCATAACATATTGGGTATGGATTTAAGCTGGATTTAAGCTCTCGTTCAAAGTAAAATCAAAGTTTTCTTTCTTTTGTGTATTTTTGGGGCTTTTTTTGCCTTTTAATGTACAGGTTAGTAGAGAGAGACAGGAAATGGGAGGCAGAGAGGGGGGCAATGACATGCACAATAGGACCGCTCGGTGCAGGATTCAAACCGGGGTTGCCTGCAGTGAGGACTGTAGCCTCAACACATGGGGCGGGTGCTCTACCCACTTAGCTAAACAAATCAATCAAACAATCAAAGTTTTCTATGCATGACAAATTTTTGAGCCACAAAAAGGCGAAAATGTCGCCTCCAACAGACTAGGAGAGAGGAGTCAGATGGTCATTGGTATTATAAATAAATATGTTTTTCAAAAATTGTGAATCACCGCAACAACGAGAGGTCACTGAGCAGACAGTAATGACAGTCATAAATATGCATGAAAAATATTAGACTGATGGGTCCTTTGATATGTGAGATTGGCTGCGGACAAACACACACAATCATATGCATAATGATAGGCACAGAAAAACACTAGTTTGTACTCAGATAGTTAGCTCACCGTATTTGATCACAAATAGGATGTCGTCATCTGCAAAGCTAATGCAGGATAGATGAGGATAAATAAGAAATTCAAATTAAATCAAAGTTTATATTTTTCCAAACCATGAATGATTTAGATAATTAAATAATAAGTGTTAGAAACAACTGTGAGTTCACTAACTTTAACTAATGAATTTGTTTTATGCATTTGTTTTCCTGGGATGGGAGGTGAGGGTCTCTTCTGTATGGAAACGTATTGCTGCCACACCAGAAAAAGAAAAAAGCTTCAGTATCACATTATAGCGTAAAACTTATCTCATTATTATAACATGAAACTTATAGTTGGTCTCAGTCCACTGCTGGTGTGTGGAGAGGGGCACACATCATGTCCTCTAGCCTATCTGATGTGATTAGTTTCTTTCAGCTATTAGAAGTGAGGCTCTATATGTGGTTAAAACATGCTGCAGCCATTTCATCCCACCATGAAGGCTACGGAGGGAGATTTATTTGTGTGTGTGCACCCTAAAAGGAGTCAGAAGACCACAAACTGTGCGCTCTTTAATGTGTGTTAGTGCTTGTGGACTGTGGTGACTCCTCCTACGTCAGATCAATGAATGAATGACCCTACCATAAGAGGGTCAGAGTCATTCATCCTTCTGCATACAGCTGGATGAATGAGTCAGACCTTCTGTATACAGCCCCATCTTTCTCAGTGTAAGCATATTTATCACAGTATCGTCCACTGTGATCAGTAGCAGCAGAATCTCATCATGTCTCAAATACAACTTAATCAAATTGTGTAAATGAGGCACGCTGTTTCCTCATTCAGATATGAGTTTCAAAGCATCAGTAACTTGGTAAGTTTCACGTTATAATGAGTTACTGATGCTTTTTTTCTTTTTCTGGTGTGGCAGCAATACACTTCTGTATTTCTGTTCTCTTACTGTTCCACTTTTTTCTGTGTCACTGAACTACAGAGATCATATCTGGTTCAGCTTGGTGGCTTTTCCGCTCATTTACAGCCTCTGCTAAGAACCTTGACCACAGGAGGAGATACACATACAATACACACAGACTTTTTATTGTACATGGCTGCCACATTCCTGCAATTAGTCTGTATTCAGATTCGGATGGGAATGACACAAAATCAAGAAATGAACTCTAAATTTCACCCCTGAAAAGCCAAATTTCATTCCTCATTAAAAGGAAGCAAAACCAGTCATGCAGCTATAGTGAATTTGATTACTGCTTCTTCACTTCCCTCAGCATCTGATTTCCTGACGATATGACTGTATAATTAACTTACATTTAACTTGCAAATAAGTTAGGTTAGATAAGCACACAATAAACACACTGATTTTGTTGTTGTTTGTGAGGTCAGTGTAGTTTACCAATCAATGATATGTCAGCAGTTCAACTGTAGGTGAATGAGGAAGTTTAATGGGTGAACTTGTGATCACAGGGCTTCTTGTTTCTCACAAACTCTTGTAGTATGATGTATGACAAAAATAAATTCCACCCTCACCAGAATACAAGCATCTAAAAAACAATGAATACATATTGCGGTCATATTTAAACCATTCATATAATGAACATTATGCAAAATGTGGTCAATCAGCATCTTCTGTGCAAAATCATCTAAAAAACCAGACATAATATTGTTTAAATTGTACTCATTTTCACAGTAAACAGATGATTTATTATAGTAAAGTTATAATATACATATTGTATAGTATGTGTAGGTTATTATGCAGTGGTTTTACTGGCCTGGCCCACTTGAAATCAAATTGGGCTGTATGTGACCCTTGAACTAAAACAAGTTTGACCCCCCTGATTTAATGAACATTGCATAACTCCACTGCAAACTCACCACTGGTGGAAAAAAATGAAAGTCAAGAAAGTAGAGAAAGGAGAGAAATGAAAGTCAAGAAAGTTAGAAACTGAACTGATTTGTGACTCTGATGCTTGTTTGAATAGTGATGCAGATGCAGGCCTATCGCACTGATACATTTAGCGTTGACCTGTTAAGACCTCTCCCCGATGACAGACATCAACATCATCAAAGCAAGAATGGGAATGTGAGATCAGTTTTGACACAAGGACACAAACAGTAACAATGCTTTGGGCAAGAACCCCAAGTGCTGCATGAAAAGGCCCGGACAATCAAGTTCTGAATTATTCACCTGACCTCTCAGGCCACAAAGCCACTCCTCCTCTCATCTTACCCGATAAAACTCTGACATTTTGATTGACCTTCTAAGCTCAATAATCTCCTCCATGCACCATAATGACTCTGGCAGACCCAAGGTCATATCGATATCCAACAACAACCTTCAAGCTGTGACACAAACTATTCTCTTTTGAAAATCGTGACCCACCTTTCAAATTAATTTCGCCAAAGTTATTGAGTGAGATCGAATGACCTGACGTGACCTTTTCAGAGCTCTTGTCACTGTCGATGAGGCTGAGGTTTAGTCACATGCAAAGTGTCTAATTCATGCCTATTGTGCATGTGTGATAACCGTTTTGCTCTCTAAAAAGAAAGAAAGGATCTCACCATATATGTACAGTCAACTTTTTTTGAAGTTTTTACATTTTCAGTTTTTAATCCTTTAACGGGCGAATGACTATATTTGGTAGCTTTCCTTAAACATCCAAAATAGACTCCCCATGCCTTGTAGAAACATGTGGATTTTTTTATATAGAGACTTTTTGGAAAATGATTCAGCCTACATCGACGAGGAACCATATATGGTAACTTCATTGACCTTGATTTGCAACATAAAAAATGAAAAATAAAGGGTTAAGATTGTTTTAAAAAACGAGATGATTCTGCTTTATATTTATTACTGAGGTCGTATTAAGTGGTGGAGTACTGGGGTGTATTATATTGACTGGTGTTCCTAATATTTTGCCCCTCTCTTGTATGTTAATGGTGTGGACAAAATATTAGGAACACCATTCAATATAATGCACCCTGCTGCTCCTCCACCACCCACTACGACCTCAATAATAAACATAAAGTAGAATTATCACCTTCCTGACAATGTCAACAAAAACTGAACATGTACAAGCGTCTTTAAGATATAATATATGGCAGAGCTGTTGTATTGGATTGAATAAGATTGCACAGGTTTATCTAATCAAGCGACCAGTGAGTGTATATCCCAACATGTGACAACCAACCCTGAAGAGAATATGACACAAATCCTCAAGTGCAATTTTCTTTTGCAACCAGCATAGCTAACAACCACGTTGTAAAGTAGAAAAACCCTGTCCAAACTATCAGTCTCCATACTTTTTAAAGACAATGATTGTTCTATTATAAACTCATTGTGTAAAAGCCTTGAAGATAAACACCAAAGAGCAAAATATTTACATTTTCACATGAAAAACACTAAATGTCTCATCTCAATGTCAAGTGGTTTACTCCAGAAATGACGTTGGAAGTAACATCTCACCCATATTCAGAAAAGTTCAGTATCAAGAACAGCAGCCCTTCAGTGACTGATCTAGTGAATGTGACAACCAGCCCCGTCCTCCCCTACTGAACAGAGACTTATCAGCTCCACTACTGCAGGATATGAATGAGTACTCAGTACTTTCCTGTACAGTGATGACGTAATTTCTCATCACCACTAAACCACAGGGTTTACTGACATTTGCATGATCATAGTTTTCATAACCATCATCTTCATTATTACCCCCCTCCAAATCTACCATCATCTTTATATATAAACACACTGAAGACAATAGGCTTAAGCACGAATACATGAATAGGGTGGATTAGGGTAAGGTGAGACATTGACTAACTTGGCTCCAGTGCATTTTTAAAGCTAACTAGTATATGCAAACTGTGTAAATTATATTGTTTAACATTAAACATGTAAACATACAGGCTAGTAGTTTTTTTTTAACCTGTCTGATGCATAAAGCAAACAAAAACATTATTTTGACAACTGAACTGAACTGCAGTGAACAACAACAAAAACAATACTCAGAATAATAATAATACAACTTTCTCCTTTAAAAGGAATCTTTCAGGGGTTTCCCCAGCAGAAAATGATCAATAAT
Organism: Scomber japonicus; assembly: GCF_027409825.1. NCBI lineage: Eukaryota > Metazoa > Chordata > Actinopteri > Scombriformes > Scombridae > Scomber > Scomber japonicus. The sequence goes on from NC_070586.1 coordinate 10,297,523, forward strand.
TCATATTCACTATGACTTCGTCTTTAAGTGACACAATTACAGGCTGTGACACAATTACAGGCTGTGTCACTGTTTTGGTGATGGGTTTCATACACTCTCTGTAATAAAACATCTAGAAGCAACTCCTGTCTTATCAAATGGGGGTCTGTGGTCTAATTTGTGTCAGTTTAAGGGTCCAAATGTAGAGAACCACTATCCTTGAGTTCAGGTTAGGAACACATTGTCTGTAGGAAGTTTTGGACTTGAGTTTCCGCGCTCATCAACTCAGTTAAACCAGCAGAGAGAAAAAGCCAAATATACGATGTAATTCCGTTTAAAGGAGAACAAATGAAAGTACAGCTGAGTATTTCCCTTTCCAACTCTTCTCTCTTCTCCTCCTTTCACTTACTCTTTCACTCTTTCCGTTACTTTCTTGGTTTATGACTCCCCGGAGAGCAGCAGAGACGAGAAAAAGACAAGAGGTGGAGAGAGAAGTTTAGCTCGACCGATTACTACAACTTCCTGTTCGTCTGCTCTTCTCTTTCTCTTCCATCTCTTCCCTTTTCTCCCCCAAAAAATAGCCTATTGGTCTTGCCCCTCACCCTGTCAACCCCTGTTTCCCCCCACCTTCACCTTTCACTCTCCACTCCCCCATCCCCTACAGGTCAGTGTGCAGTCTTACCTTGCGTCCTGGAGAGGTGCGCTGCGTCCCGGGAATAATCAGACAAAATCTCCAAACTGTTAAAAGAAACGAGGGCTAATGTTTTCCTCCTGGCTTCCCACTACTCGCTTCCCCTCCCCTTCTTCGTGATCTCCCCTCCTCTATTTCCTCCACTCCTCCCTCTCCCTCTCTCTCTCTCTCTCTCTCTCTCTCTCTCTCTCTCCATTGAATCTCCGGGGGCGCGGTGTTTGCTCCGTTTTTTTTCTCCAAACCTCGGTTCAGTTAAATTTTCAACTCTTAACAAGAACAAAACAAAACAAAAACAGGGAAACAGATGTAGGAGAGAGGTTTTCAGCTCTGATAGCAGACAGATCACGTGATGTTCAGCGGTAATTAAGAAGTTTGGGTCGATTATGAGCCCAAAGTTAATGAATTTATGGAAGAAAGAGGCAACAGGCAATAGAAGGAAGCAATGGAAGAAGTACTATTACAGTACTAGTATACTATTTCTATTATTGGCTGTTGTAGACTATTTGTCTTGATTTTGTCTGTTTCTTTTGTCTATTAATCTCTTTTAAACTAGTTTTAGTCCATCTTTCATCAACTTAATATCTTTTATTTTCATTTAACTTTTCTTTCGTCTGTTTAAAATGTATTTTAACCTAGTTTTAACTCTAACTTTTAATAAACATGTTCTCATATTCTCTCTTATTTTACTAATTTATCTAATTATTTTATTTTTATTTTTATTTTATTTTAAAATATCTAAAAAAAAATATCATTCTTATTTTGCAAACATTGCTCTTATTTTTTTGTCTTTTAAATTTGATCTTTTGTTTTTATTCCTTTTTTTATGTTGTCACTTGTTCTGTCTTATTATCAGCTTGTCAATCAACTAACTGTAACGCACTTTGAACTACACTAGTCTGTATCACAGGTCCTATATGAAGTTTGACTGATATTAAAAGTAGAAATCCTTCATTCAAAATCTTCAGTAAAAGTACAGAAGCATTATTAGTTGACATCCCTGTTCTAAAATATAAATTCTTTAACAAACTTCATTAACCGTAATTGCCTCATCTTTCTCTATTTTTTTATTTTCAAGTTCCTTTTTATGCTCCTGTTATGCTCTTATAGCTTTCTGTTTAGTTTAGTTTTGTTATTTCCTTGTTAGGATTTTGCAGAATCTCTCTGCTCAATAAAAGAGGAATCAATTCCCTGGAGACCCAAAGGAGGAAATCTCAGTTACTGGCACACCTGTAGTTCCACTCACAGTTAAAGCTCATCCAATACCACAACCCTGTAATAAAGGTCTTTATGTTTAGATTGAGTCGAAACTGGTTTAAAATGTGTTGATTATGGTCACTGTAACTTATGTGTTAAGTGGTTGGATCGTTAAAGGCATTCATGGTCACTTTGCTGTCTGGATAATCTTATGAATAATCAAAAGTGTCTTTATATTAAGCTTGTGATTAAACTTAAATGTTAAATTGTTGATACAGTTTACATTCATTAACATAAATCTGTGCAATGAGATAATGTATCAGTATTTATTTATTTGTTCCATCCTACTAAAACATGACTACAAGAGATTAAAAATGTGGATGAAATGTAGCTGCAGTTTGAGCAGGTCTGCTGGAACAGACGCTCCTGCAGCGCCTCCTGGTGGAGAGGAGGGGAGTCTGGCTGCAGACCTCCTGTGTGCCACAAGCTCCTCTCTCAGACCAAGACCACAGCAAAAAAATGCATGCTGCTGTATATGAATATTAAATAACTCACCAACACAGTGACTTTAGTATCCTGTGAATTCTTTAAGTGTATTTATATTATGATGTAAAGTGATTGACTCTGTTAATGTAACAACTCACATTGATTCAGTGATTATAGGAGCATATATTGATTAACCTGTCAATAGTGATATTTATTGATTGATTCATAAACACATATTGTCTTTAGATCATTGATTTAACAAACATTGCTTAAATCTTGAAGCCTCTCTTCATCTCTCACAGACACAATCACACTGTTCTTTAATTCATCATGTCTGACTCATAATTTCTCTTTACATACAGACAGACTGTGATCAGGTGAATTAAATGTGAAAAGCTGCTCATTGATCCCACTGTTTATGGTTGTATTTACAAACTTTAAAGACTCTAGCTTTTACATCAATTAATACATAATACAACTATCAAAAGAACCTTTATATTGATTTAGCATATATAGAGAAATTTGCTTTGTGAATGTGAAATTGAATTAAAGAGCTAACATTAGGCACTGTTGGCTTTATAAATGACCTGACTAGATTATATTCAGTAGTTACAGTAATGACGTCTCAGCTCTGTTCAACAATGTGTCAACATCTGCTGTCAATTCCTGTTTATAGAGGTGAACGCTGCTCTATAGCTCTGTCACCAGCAGATGGCGCCAACATGTCACTCAGAGTCAAATATTTTACTCTAAACTCAAGGAAACAAATTAAACTCCATTCAACTGCTGTTTTTTTTTTTCTTTTATTTTAATTAAACAACCGATTCGCAAAATAATTAACTTAACAAAAGACCCAGATATGTACATTTTATAAAATAGAGTTGATTCAAGAAAACAGTTTTTAAACTCAATTGTACTGGTGTTTGTTTCTTTTATGCTGATCATCATCTGAACATTGCAGTTTATCAATCCATGTATACACCACCAAAATGACACACACTTTGAAAGAGCATTATTTTCTAAGGTATCTATATTATATTGTTATCTGAATAAAAACAAGATACTACTAACCAGGTTTAAAAGTTACAATATATAAAAAACTGTTTTGTTCAATCTTAGATGATGTAATACAGTCTTAGTGATTTCTGGATCAAACTTTATTTAACTTGATAATGATCTAAATAGATACTGAAAAATCAAAATATATAAGTAATAGTTTTGATTGTCTTTTAAAAGTGACTTTAATTGAAAACAATTATTGAGGCTCACGTGTCTGTTTTGTATTTGAAAATCATTCAGTGATACTCAACATGTAATCAAATCTGGATATGACAGAGAAACCTCAGTTTGACAGATTTTGATATCAGTGGTTTTAGCGTCACCAGCTGATCCAATACCAAAATAAGGGAAGAGTTTCTCAGTGAAAGTGTCTTTGTAAGTGTAGATGTGAGTCTCATCTTCAGGGTCGTAGAAGGACACCTCCCCCCTGTCATAGTCCAGCTGGACTCTGATCCTCTGGAGACTCTTCTTCACTGTGACAGTCTTACCAAGACTATTAGTGTATTTTCTCTCGAGATATGTTAAACGCCAGATGCCAGATTCTGATGAGAGGGAACACTTCTCCTTCCTGTCAACTGACTCTTTAGCCAAACCCAAAAACCAGACAGGATAGTCTCCCACCTCCACCTCCCAACTGTGTTTCCCTGAGCTGAAGCTCTCAGAGCCCAGAACAATGGTATACCCAGTGAATCTCTCTGGATTATCAGGGAGCTGCTGGTCTGTGTCTCCTTTTCTCACACTGGTCAGATCACCAGAAAGATAAATCCATCCACTGGCAGTGTTTGGGTCCAGAATGACAGGACTGAAGTGGACCTTCTCCTTCATCTTCTCCCAGACTCTGAAGGACAGGTTGCCCAGGTGTTTGGCCTCATCTATCAGCGCTCCTGAGACCAGCTGTGGATCTGACAGTGAGCACTGGGCTCTGGCTCTGGTCTGAGTGAGTTTATAGCTGCTGAGGAATGACGCGTTGTGTTTCTGCAGGTCTTCTTCAACAGCAGAGATACTGTCTGACAGAGAGGAGATCTGCTCCTGAATCCTCTTCATCTCTGTGCCCATAGTCTTCCCCTTCTGCTTCACTTCCTCCCTCAGAGCTGCCAGTCTGGACTCCTCTTCCTCTTTCAGGAACTGGTGGAGCTTGTTGAACTCTGCTCTGATCTGCTTCTCTGTGGACAACAGCTGCTTCTTGGAGTGTTGAAACATTTCATTGTATGTTTTCTCCACTTGTTTGTATTTGTCTCTCTTGTCCTGTAGAGGCTTTAAGTCAGATTTCAGCTGGTCCTTCAGGTCACTGACTGCTTGTTCTACAGGAACCACATTGTGATCTTTTTGGTGAGGAAAATCACAGGAAGGACACACAGCTCTCTGTTCATCTTTACAGAACAATTTAGGCTCTTCTTGATGTTTGCTACACACCACCTCCACCTTCTTTTCTCCTTTTTCTGTCTCAGATGATCCAGCTGTCTGTCTCCCAGCAAATGAGTCAGCTAGTTCCTTCAGTGAACAATCCACATGTAGATGATCCTTTGAGGATTTCCTTTTACAAATTGGACAGTTTTTGTTTTTAGCCTGTTCCCAGAATTTTTGCAGACAGCTTGAACAAAATTTATGGCTGCAGCTCAGAGACACAGGATCTCTGAAAGTCTCTGAACACACATGGCAGCTCAGGAAACGTTCAAAAACAGCTCTCTCAGCCATTTTCTGTGTTGTCTAAATGATCTTTCAATAGACAGACTCACCAAGTTACTGTCCCTTTACTCGATCACTTCAAATCCTTCAAATGTGTGTTTTCCAGCAGAGATCTCACAACCTCTAATGGCGTCTCAGCTCTGAACAACAATGTCAAAGTTTACTTTCAGTTTTAACTCTCACAGTAAATTATTAACATCAGGAAATGATGTAATGTAGCTTTGTCACCAGCAGATGGTGTCGTCGGGACGTTGTTCAGAGGTAATCTGTTTTCCTTCATTCATTACAGTAACATTTTCTTATACAGGCATCTGTAGGTGAAACAAAATAAACTGCTCATGTCTTAACATTTTTATTTATTTTGTTTTTATTTCTACAGCTCAGATTTCTACAGCTCAAATCCTCAACAACATGAAACAAGAAGATGTTGGTGCTTTCGTCTTCCATGTGAGGAGTGAATATATCAAAAGACTGGCAGACACTAAACAAGATTTTTTTAATTTTATGTAGCCTAACTGTAACAGGAAACATGCTCCGATAACACAACAGTATGATTGTGTTGTTTCATCCACTTTCATTAACTTTATGGTCCAAATAATAATTAAACCGTCATTTGAATTTTATTATCTTGTGCAAAATGTTTAATATTAAAGTTTGCAAAGTTTAATTTTTCACATTTCTTGCTCCCACTTGTTCTCCTTTATTTAATTTTCATTCATTCAGTCACTCATAATCTTCATTGTTTGCAACATGCTTACTGGATTTTGGGTTCAGCGATCTAATGACAGTCTCATTGCTGAAGTTCAACCTCCTCCAATTCAGTGTTTATGTAGGCTATGTATGTATATGTTATACTGTTCTCCCTGTGTGTTGTGTGCTTTTGTGTACGTTAACACAGTTCAACAGTCAGCCAAACTCAGGTACACTTGAGCCAGGATCGGAGCGTCTTGCTCCCTTTATTTCCTTAGATATAGTAATACCACGAGTGAAACTGCAAATGAAAAACAATACAAAACCTTAGCGACACGCTGTAAAGAAAACTAATAAACAATAATAATATTTCAAGAATAGCTGAAAAACGACACGGCACAAAAGAGCCGTTTACCCTAACAGATACATTGTTGCTAAGTAACGCTCACTTTACACTTTCTTTCTATGACTTTACATCAGTTCACAAATTACTTTTGACTTAAGTTAACAAACATCACACATTACAACCTATCATCACATATTATACATCAGACACTTCAAATCAACAAACTTACAGCCATTGCCTTCGTGAGCATGACAAATACGACTCAGATTGACCAGCCGTCCTTCTTAACTGCTGGTTGCTACGTTACTGTTACGTTAAAAACCGTTACGTAGCCTTCAAAATAAAACTCCAGAGTGTATGTCTTATGCAGAATTTCTTACCAAAAACACATCTAATACATTCATTCTGAGAGCAGAACAATATTTATATATTTTTGTGTTTTATTAATTCATTTTATTTATTTGTTCCATCATAATAGTGCACAACATAATAATGATTAAAGATGTAGTTGACATGCAGCTCTTCAGGCAGTAGCAGGTCTCCTCTGTGGGGACGTTTCTATCGATGGCTCCACTGACAGGACCGGAAATGCTGACAAAATAAGACAAAATGCACAAGAAGATACCTCCACTGTCTGGAAATCAGAACACAGAACTATCAGCTGTCACAACAAATACATGCTGCAGTTTAATGTGATTTTGTCAACACAGTGACTTTAATATCCTGAATTCTTTAAATGTAGAGACATACATCTGTCAACATGTGATGTAAAGTGGTTGACTCTGCTGATGTAACAATTCATATTGATTCAGTAATTATAGGCTATCAACTAATTAATATATTGATTTATTCTGCCAACGTAGCACATACTGATTAATCAACATGTGCTTAATTGTGATTAATCTGTCAATAGTGATATTTATTGATTGATTCATAAACACATATTGTCTTTAGATCATTGATTTAACAAACATTGCTTATTTATTGAAGCCTCTCTTCATCTCTCACAGACACAATCACATATACTGTTCTCCTTTAATTCATCATGTCTGACTCATAATTTCTCTTTGCAGACAGACAGACTGTGATCAGGTGAATTAAATGTGAAAAGCTGCTCATTGATTATTGATCACACTGTTTTTGGTTGTATTTACAAGACTCTAGCTCCATTGACGTATATTGATTTAGCATATAGAGAGAAATTTGCTTTGTGAATGTGAAATTGAATTAAGAAGCTAACATTAGGCACTGTTGGCTTTATAGATAACCTAATAATATTCAGTAGTTACAGTAATGACGTCTCAGCTCTGGTCAACAATGTCAAAATCTGCTGTCAGTTCCTGTTTATAGAGCGAACGCTGCTCTGTAACTCTGTCACCAGCAGATGGCGCCAACATGTCACTCAGAATTAAGTATTTTACTCTAAACTCAAGAAAACAAATTAAACTCCATTGTACTGCTGTTTGTTTCGTTTAGTTTAATTAAACAACAGATTCACAACATAATTAACTCACCAAAAGACCCAGATATATACATTTCATTAAATAGAGTTGATTCACAAAATTAGTGTTTGTTTCCTTTATGGTGATCATCATCTCAACATTGCAGTTCATCAATCCATGTATACATCACCAAAATGACACACACAGTCTGCAGAAGCTCTGTCAGAATTAAATACTGAATTAAAATAAAACTATATTAAAACACTTGTTTCCAAAGAATAAAACAACACATTCACAACAGAAATAACTCATCAAAAGACTCAAGAATATAAAAATCTAAATCTGATGACTGAAACTGTCACAAAACTGAAACAATCAAAGCATTCAGTACAGTGGATATATACTACTATACAATGTTGTTTGACTAAAAACAAGATGCTGATAACCGGGATAATTAACAGCTTTGATTTGTAAAGTTTGTGGCCTGATGATGTGATACAGTTTCAGCATTTTGTCATATTTTCTTGTGGATTCATCTTTATTTTAAGAGGTGACACAACTAATTTACACATTAAATCTATCTTTTTGAAGGCCAAGAAAGCATCAGAGCAATCAGAGTATTTAACAACATCAGTAAATATTCTGTTGAAATTCATTACAAAGTCAGCATAATATCAAAAGCAGGAGTCACCATCTTTGATACATTTATTCTGAAGAGAAAATAAATAAATCCTGAACGGCTCAATGTCTTTAAAAAGTTCAGAGGAGAACAAAAGTTTAGGTGAAAAAACAATATCTGTGACAACAAATCAGATCTGTTGAAGAACAAAAGAACAAATAATCAATCAGACCCATAATGATTTTTGATGAACTGAAAAACTGAGACTCTGAGTTTAAATTGTGAAAAATGAAATTAAAATATGATCAAATCTGAAATTACTTCTGTCAAGTTACAATTACAGTTAAAACAGCACTACACCATATTATTTCATACAGTCATTACAATGTATATTATATCTATATTATATTGTTGTCTGAATAAAAACAGATGATGTAATACAGTCTCAATAATACAGTGATTTATTTCTGAATAAACATTTATTCATCTTGGTAATGTGATCTATCTAAAAAGATATTCTATTGAAAACAATTATTGAGGTTCACATCTGTCTGTTTTGTCTGTTTTGTTTTGTACCAGTTTGGATAATTTGTTTAATTGAGCAACTTGACAGATTTTGATAGCAGTGGTTTTAGCATCACCAGCTGATAAAATACTGAAAAAAGGGAAGAGTTTCTCAGTGAAAGTGTCTTTGTAAGTGTAGATGTGAGTCTTGTCTTCAGGGTCATAGAAGGACACCTTCCCCCAGTCATAGTCCAGCTGGACTCTGATCCTCTGGAGACTCTTCTTCTCTGTGACAGTCTTGCCAAGACCATCAGTGTATTTCCCACTACGATGCAGTAAACACCAGATTCCACATTTTGGTGAAGCAAGTAGCCCTCCCTTCCTGTCAAATGAGTCTTTCGCCAAACCTATATTCCAGTCAGGATGGTCTCCCACCTCCACCTCCCAGCTGTGTTTCCCTGAGCTGAAGCCCTCAGAGCCCAGAACAGAGGGATACTTAGTGTGTCTCTCTGGATTATCAGGGAGCTGCTGCTTTGTGCCACCACTGGCAGTGTTTGGGTCCAGAATGACAGGACTGAAGTGGACCTTCTCCTTCATCTTCTCCCAGACTCTGAAGGACAGGTTGCCCAGGTGTTTGGCCACATCTATCAGCGCTCCTGAGACCATCTGTGGATCTGACAGTGAGCTCTGGGCTCTGGCTCTGGTCTGAGTGGGTTTATAACTGCTGAGGAATGACACGTTGTGTTTCTGAAGGTCTTCTTCAACAGCAGAGATACTGTCTGACAGAGAGGAGATCTGCTCCTGAATCCTCTTCATCTCTCTGCTCATAGTCTCCCCCTTCTGCTTCCCTTCCTCCCTCAGAGCTGCCAGTCTGGACTCCTCTTCCTCTTTCAGGAACTGGTGGAGCTTGTTGAACTCTGCTCTGATCTGCTTCTCCGTGGACAACAGCTGCTTCTTGAAATGTCGAATCATTTCATTGTATGTTTTCTCCACTTCTTTGTATTTGTCTCTCTTGTCCTGTAGAGGCTTTAAGTCAGATTTCAGCTGGTCCTTCAGGTCACTGACTGCTTGTTCAACAGGAACCACCTTGTGACCGTGGTGGAGAGAAAACTCACAGACAGGACACAAAGCTCTCTGTTCATCTTTACAGAATAATGTGGGCACTTCTTGATGTTTCCTACACACCACCTCCATCTTCTTTTCTCCTTTTTCTGTCTTAAATGATCCATCTTCCTGTGTCCCAGCAAATGAGTCAGCTAGTTCCTTCAGTAAAAAGTTCACATGCGGAAAATCCTTTGAAGATTTTCTTTTACAAATGGGACAGTTTTTGTTGTTCGCTTCCTCCCAGAATGTCTTGAGACAGCTTGAACAGAAGCTGTGGTTGCAGCTCAGAGACACCGGATCTCTGAAAGTCTCTGAACACACATGGCAACTCAGGAAATGCTCAACAAGAGCAATTTTCTCAGCCATTTTGTCTGTTTTCCCAATTATTTTCAAAGACAGACTCACCAATTCTTAGTTTCCAGGCAAGTTGTCTGAGTCCTTAAAATGAGCACTGTTCGGTCAGAGATCCCAACCCTGTAATGACTTCGTGGCTCTGTTAAAAGTGTCAGAATCAGCATTCAGCTTCACCCTCCTCTTTTATTGGTTAATCATTTTTTGTAATAAAAGCTGCTTTCTGCTTTTATTACCAACAAATAGAGCAATATGTGTCCTAAAACCTGTGCACTTTGTCCTTAAGACATTAAAGTTTATTCTGGACAGTAACAGAAATCTAAACACAAACAGGAAGGTTAAGATTTTTATCCCACTAATGTAGCAGATGTGTACTGCATCACAAAGTTAAAAGACTTTATGTCACAGTGAAGACAGAGAAACTGTTGGATAAACACTGATAATAGACTAATATACTTTAAGAGATTATATTTATTTACTAAATGATGTGAGGAAACATTAATGAAATGTGTTTAAAAGTGTCTCTATCTGTATTTGTGTTCAGTTATAATTTTCTTAGTTGATATTTTATTTTTCTATATTCAAATAGATTTCAGTTGATTTGTAGCTGATTACACCCATTTACTTAGCCTGCTCCTACCCTTATGACTCTAAGGTGCATTGTGATACACAGTTATCATGTACTTCCTCATGGTTTGTGGGTTTTTGTTATTGTTTTTTATTTTCTCTCTCTCTTCTATTGGTGAATCTTTAACAGTAATAAAAGCTGCTTTCTGCTTTTATTACCAACAGATAGAAGATGTGTCCTAAAACCTGTGCACCTTGTCCTTAAGACATTAAGGATTTTAGCTGATCTCAGTGTTTCCTGAACTTAAGACTGAATTTAGTCTTTTTGTTGCAAGTTTAGACAAAGTACACTGATTTTTTTTCTTAATTTCCTACCTGGCCTTCCAAAAATTACAGATTTTCCTCCAAAAATGTCAAAATGTTTTATTTTTATATATTTAACACCATCTCTGGTGTGAATGGGTATAGATTCAGGTTTCGAGATATAACTCATGACTTTGCAGCGAAGCACAGCAAGAAGTTGCTGATTTACTGATAAATATTGAGCTCTGTTGCTAAAATATTTTCCAGATTGTTTTCATGAACTTTATATATACATAAACTATTTACAATATTTTGCAGTGAGTCAATACTGTAAATGTTTTTTAGTTAATCCATCAGATGACTGCTTTGTACAAACATGCTAAATATCCAGTGATGGAAAGTGACTATGTACATTTACTCAAGTACTTTATTTAAGAACAATTTTGAGGTGATGGTACTTACTTGAGTATTTCTATATGATGCTACTTTATTCTCCACTCCACCACATTTCAGAGGGAAATATTGTACTTTCTACTCCACTACATTTATATGACAGTTTGGGTTACTTTTCAGATGAAGATTTGACACAATGGATAATATAACAAGCTTTTAAAATGCAACATATTGTTAAAGATGAAACCAGTGATTTCCAACCTTTTTGTCTTTTGACATCAAGCAGTGTGTAGTCTGGCTCACATTTCAGATCTCTACCTATGTTGTTTGCAACCCTCTTTTACTCCAAAACTAACTGTACAGTGTTTCTTCACATTGAGTTGTAAATATAACACTGTGCAGACCTGCATGCAGCATTCTGCATACAGTGGAATTCACTATTTTAATTAAAGACTGACACTCTCTATAAGTAAAGTGCTAAAGTTAATCTTTTATAATCTAAATGTACCTTTAATGTCAAAATTCATGAATAAAAACAATATCTTAAAATTAATGAATAACTTAAAATACATGTAACTTAAATTAACCTCTTTAATTAAAATAAACATTATCATCTACAGAGTGATATAATAAAGTAAATAATAAAATAGGCAGCACATACCAATAAAGTATACAGACATTGTTTAAATGAAAAATTAGGTGACATATTTTAGACAACTGAGTTTTAATGATGATGGTACAGCAGCACTGACTATGTGAGCGTCTTCAGAGCCAAAAAGGCTTTTGTCAAAGATATAATCCAATGTGTATATTTATTTATTTTCTACAACGATTTTGAGATTCATGCTTTATTAAACAAATGATCAGGTGCCACAGAATTGTTTTTTTTTCTTCAAAATTCTGTTACAGTGTTGTACTGTTGATCAAATAATAATATGTATGGAAAAAAGAGACAGAGTGGAATAACATATCCAGTGTACAAAATGTCGCCATCTTGTGGCTGTAACAGGAACAACAACATGTCCATGCTATATTCTGTACACACGGATCGGCTCAGAGCTAACTGAATAAACCTGCTCATTAGATCTTTTGTGAAAATTATAACTCTTGCAACTGTGACAACAAATCAGATCTGTTGAAGAACAAAAGAACAAATAATAATCAATCAGAGTCAGAATGATGTTAGACACTAAACAACTGAGACTCTGTTTAAAGTGTAAGAAATGACATTTAAACATGATCAAATCTGAAATAACTGAAGTTTAATTACAATGAAATTTTTAAAAATCCGTCCAAACTGTATAATCTGTACAGTCATTACAGTGTATATTTTATCTACATTATATTGTTGTCTGAATAAAAACAATATGCTACTAACCAGGTTTAACAGTTATAATAAAAACAGTTTTGATTTGTATCTTTATAAAAGTTCAACCACAGATTAAGTAACACAGTCTCAGTAATACAGTGATGCTGTTTTTTTCTGGATCAACCTTTATTTATCTTGATAATGGAATATAAATAGATATTCAAGTCAGAATAGTTTTGTTAGGCTTCAAAAGTGACTGTACAATTGAAAACAATTATTGAGGTTCACATCTGTCTATTTTATACTCGGAAAACTATTTGGATAATTTGTTGAGCAACACAATTTCAGTGACCTTCAATAAGAAATCAAATCTGCTAAATAATACAAATAAAAACAAAAAATCTAAATGTTGACAACACAAACCTTCCTGAACATCACAGTTAAATCTCAGTTTGACAGATTTTGATATCAGTGGTCAGATAGAGACAGAGGGTTGTAGTGTTTGGGTCCAGAGTGACAAGGACAGGCTCTTATATCTGTTATATCTGTATATCATCTGTTGTCAAAGTTAAAGTGACTCAAAATTGTGTTTATCTCACTTACAAATTAACTAATAACAAAATAATAATAATAATGATAATAATAAAAAAAGTAAATTATTATGAGAGTTTGTAGTGCAAAAGATAAACACCCAACTGAAGAACACAGATAAATGAATAAATAAATCTTCTGCTTTTGCAATAAATATTAAGATTGAAGGTTAAGGATTAATTTTTGTTGATGCAAGAGACCAGACTGGATTTTCTGACACAATTTCACAATTGTTAACTCATCTGTAATAATACTAATTCAATGCATGATCATATAAGAATAATCCATATGCAGTGTGTGATGAAGCTTAAATGTTAAATCTGTGCAATGGGACAATGTATTTGTTATTATTTATTTGTTCCATCCTACTAAAACATGACTACAAGAGATTAAAGATGTGGATGAAATGCAGCTGCAGCAGGTCTGCTGGAACAGACGCTCCTGCAGCGCCTCCTGGTGGAGAGGAGGGGAGTCTGGCTGCAGACCTCCTCCGTGGGGACGTTTCTGCCACAAACTTCTCTCTCAGACCAAGGCCACAGCAAAAAATACATGCTGCTGTTAAATTAGATTTTTAATGATAAATATTAAATAACTGAGAAATCTCAGTTTGACAGATTTTGATATCAGTGGTTTTAGCGTCACCAGCTGATACAATACAGAAAAAAGGGAAGAGTTTCTCAGTGAAAGTGTCTCTGTGAGTGTAGATGTGAGTCTCTTCTTCAGGGTCGTAGAACAAAACCTGCCCCCTGTCATAGTCCAGCTGGACTCTGATCCTCTGGAGACTCTTCTTCACTGTGACAGTCTCACCTAGACTATTAGTGTATCTTCCATTGTGATGCCATAAACACCAGATTCCATATTTTGGTGAAACAAATATCTTTCCCTTTCTGTCAAATGACTCTTTAACTAAACCCACAAGCCAGATAGGATAGTCTCCCACCTCCACCTCCCAGCTGTGTTTCCCTGAGCTGAAGCCCTCAGAGCCCAAAACAATGAGAGAATTAGTGTTTCTCTCTGGATTATCAGGGAGCTGCTGCTTTGTCTCTCCTTTTCGCACACTGGTCAGATCATCAGACAGATAGAGCCATCGGCTGGCAGTGTTTGGGTCCAGAATGACAGGACTGAAGTGGACCTTCTCCTTCATCTTTTCCCAGACTCTGAAGGACAGGTTGCCCAGGTGTTTGGCCTCATCTATCAGTGCTCCTGAGACCAGCTGTGGATCTGACAGTGAGCTCTGGGCTCTGGCTCTGGTCTGAGTGGGTTTATAACTGCTGAGGAATGACACGTTGTGTTTCTGCAGGTCTTCTTCAACAGCAGAGATACTGTCTGACAGAGAGGAGATCTGCTCCTGAATCCTCTTCATCTCTCTGCTCATAGTCTTCTCCTTCTGCTCCTCTTCCTCCCTTAGAGCTGCCAGTCTGGACTCCTCTTCCTCTCTCAGGAACTGGTGGAGCTTGTTGAACTCTCCTCTGATCTGCCTCTCTGTGGACAACAGCTGCTTCTTGGAGTGTTGAATCATTTCATTGTATGTTTTCTCCACTTGTTTGTATTTGTCTCTCTTGTCCTGTAGAGGCTTTAAGTCAGATTTCAGCTGGTCCTTCAGGTCACTGACTGCTTGTTCTACAGGAACCACATTGTGACCGTGGTGGAGAGAAACATCACAGACAGGACACACAGCTCTCTGTTCATCTTTACAGAATAATTTAGGCTCTTCTTGATGTTTGTCACACACCACCTCCATCTTCTTTTCTCCTTTTTCTGTCTCAGATGATCCAGCTTTCTGTATCCGAGGAAATAGGTCAGCTAGTTCCTTCAGTGCAAAGTTCACATCTGAATCTTCTTTTGAAGATTTTCTTTTACAAATGGGACAGTTTTTGTTTTTAGCTTGTTTCCAGAATTTTTTCAGACAACTTGAACAGAAGATGTGGCTGCAGCTCAGAGACACAGGATCTCTGAAAATCTCTGAACACACATAGCAGCACAGGTTACTTTTGAAAAGAGCATGTTTCTGAGCCATTTTTTCTGTATACCAAATTATTTTCAAAGAAAGACTCACCAATTTTAATTTCCAGGTTGTTTCTTACAGTCCTCCAAGTGAGCTTTCTTCAGTCAGAGATCCCAACCCTGTAATGGCGTTGTGGCTCTGTTCAAAATGTCAATATCAGCATTCAGCTTCACCACACCTCTTTTATTGGTTAATCATGTTTTGTAATAAAAGCTGCTTTCTGCTTTTATTACCAGCAGATAGAAGAAGGTGTGGTCTTAAACCTGTGCACTTTGTCCTTAAGATATAAAAGTGTATTGTTTACTCTTGACAGTGACAGAAATCTAAACACAGACAGGAAGGTTACGATTTTTATCTCACTAATCACTAATGTAGCAGATGTGTACTGCATCACAAAGTTAAACACACTTCAGGTCACAGTGAAGACAGAGACACTGTTGGAAAAACTAATGATTTAAAAACACTGATAATAGATTCTCAAGATGATATTTATTTACTAAATGATGTGAGGAAACATTAATGAAATGTGTTTATAAGTATCTCTATCTGTATTTGTGTTCAGTTATAATTTTCTTAGTTGATATTTTATTTTTCTATATTCAAATAGATTTCAATAGATTTGTAGCTGATTAGGCAAGGCAAGGCAAGGCAGTTTTATTTATATAGCGCATTTCATACACAATGGCAATTCAATGTGCTTTACATAAAACAGAAAAACATGTAATTTGAGAAACTTAAAACATACAATTACACTCATTTACTTGTCTTTGGACTCTGTCTGTGTGATATATTTTATTAGTCTGCTCCTACCCTTATGACTCTAAGGTGCACACACAGTTATCATATACTTCCTCATGGTTTGTGGGATTTTTGTGGTTTTATTATTTTCACCCACCTCTTTTATTGGTGAATCATTAACAGTAATAAAAGCTGTTTTCTGCTTTCATTACCAACAGATGGAAGAATATGTGGCCTAAAACCTGTGCACTTTGTCCTTAAGACATTAAAGTTGATTCTGGACAGTGACATAAGCCTAAACACAGACCGGATGTTTAACATTTTTATCCCACTAATGTAGCAGATGTGTACTGCATCACAAACTTTAGGTCACAGTGAAGACAGAGACACTGCTGCAAATTACAAAAAACGTGACATTTATTTACTGTATGATGTGAGGAAACATTGATGAGGTGTGTTTGTAAGTGTCTCCATTCACAAACCATATTTTCAGGGTGGAGCAGACAATGTCAGTGTCATCAACGTTTTATCTGCATATTATATCTCATTCACTCATCTTTGGACTCATCTTTTGTGACATTTTTATTACCGTGGTCCTGTCCTTTGGACTCTAAGATGCATCAGTGCTTTGTGATACACAGGGTAGTGCTCATGTACTTCCTTATGATATGCGCTTTTCTAGCATTTAAAAAAAATAAAAAATAACTGCATAGTTTGACAGAATTAATAGAAATCAAAATGACTTTCATTGTCATTGCAAAAACCCTAAAATGCTGTTTCTGTCCTCACTCAAGGTGTGCCAACGCGAGTATTTCTCTTCAGAGATGATCAAGCACAAATTATATTTCAAGAGGAAAACAATATAGTATTTACTGATTTACCTTTCAGTACTTCATGCACAGTACACAGTATGAATGTGAAAAATATTTTCAATTGAATATAAAAGTTTTCTGTCGAACAAGAAACAAAGAGACAATACACAGAAATAAATAAAGTGTTGACCTCAATATCAATCAGTCATTATTCATCATATGATTGTTTGTCCTGACAGTTTAAAAAATGTTGTAACATTTTTAAATACATAAACGTTCCCCTAAATACACTTAATCTCACTTTTTAAATATCACATTAAAATGTATTATTTAGTTTAGTTGAACTCAGTGTTTTCTAAACTTAAAACCAGTCTCACATCAAAACGTATCACATCTGCATTGGTCCACAGTGCAAGACGTAGCCATCTCACAATTTGGGCTCAAACATTGTGTGATGGGCATGTTTTTTCTGCCCTATTCTTTCCTAAGGGCAACCCAGTATCTCAGCCGCAGAGGTAGTAGACAACTATTAGCAGAAGATTTGAGGCACAAATGTTTTTTCCCTTTTTTATTCCTCACAACAAGTAACGGTCACTGAGGATCATGGGTAGGCTAATGTATTGTCCGAAACAGCAAAAACAAAACATATTTCTCACAATGGAAAGTGAAATAATTAAAAGAGATGGTCATTACATTCACCCAGCATTTCATTGAGTTATCTAGGACACTTTCTTGTTTTTGTGTTAAGAAATGTTCAGGATATAAATAAAATCGTCAGTGAATTATCCGGTCTTCCCGAGACTTATAAAGACACAACAGGGGTAAAATCTACTGTTTAAATGTTGAATAATTATATATTTAAAGTACTATATAATATTTGTGGATAACTGGACATGAATTAATAGATACAATTTTGGGGCTATTATGCCATGCATGTATTTAGATTAGTATGATATCGTATGAAAAGTAGTGCACAACTTTTCATACAATATCATACAAATTGAGGATGAGAACGGCCTGTCCCTGCACACCTGAACAGAAGCTGTGGCTGCAGCTCAGAGACACAGGACCTCTGAAAGTCTCTGAACACACATGGCAACTCAGGTAACTTTCAAGAAGAAGACCTTTCTCAGTCATTTGCTTTGTTGTCTAAATGATCTTTCAAATGTCAGACTCACCAAGTTACTGTTCCTTCACTTGATCACTTCAAATCCTTCAAATGTATGTTTTCCAGCAGAGATCTTACACCCTTTAATGGCGTCTCAGCTGTTTTCAACAATGTCAACATCTCCTTTCATTAGTACTCACTAAACATGACATAAGGAGAGTCAGGGAGGAGTGAACATTTCAACTGGCTGTGAGACACTAAACCAGTTGTACTTTTTTTCTCAACCAACAGGAACATGCCTTTATTTAATTTTCATTCATTATTTTTTTCTCATCTTGGAGAATTCATTGCTGTTTTTTCTTTTCACTAAATGTTCTCATTCAGTTATGCTTTCATACTTTTTCCTGTTCAGGGTCACAGAAGGACTTGAGTCTATCGCATTACACAATGGTTACAACAACATCATCATTAGATTAACAGCTGAAAAGCAAATATGAAAGGTTGAAATTTTCTTTTGCTAGCAAGGACCACACCAACAACAAGATGTGCTTAAACGATTTATTATGAAAAACAATTGATGAGCATGGTTCCTCTGGTTGCTTACTCCGTTGTGGGGACGCTTATAGGAAGTCTGCCGTAGAACTCTGGCAGTGCAGACCCCCCTCAGGGCTCTATGAAAGAGAGGAAGAAACAGGAAGAGAGAAATAGGATGGGGGGTGAGTATAATAAAAAAGAATGCTTTGATTTGTACCTCAGATGCTGCAATAGAGTCTCAATAATACAGTGAGGCTTTTTCCCCCTGGGTTTACCTTCATAATGTGAAACAATTCAGTGACCCTGAAAATGAAATGAAATCTGCTTAAAAAAAAAGAAAAATAATTATAAAAACGTTTTAATCAAAAATGTTGATAACACAAACCTTTCTGAACATCACAGAGAAATTGCAGTTTGACAGATTTTGATATCAGTGGTTTTAGCATCACCAGATGGTCCAACATTAAAATAAGGGAAGAGTTTCTCCGTAAAGGGTTCACTGTGAGTGTAGATACAAGTCTCGTCTTCAGGGTCGTAGAAGGACACCTCCCCCCTTTCAAAGTCCAGCTGGACTCTGATCCTCTGGAGACTCTTCTTCACTGTAACAGTCTCACCAGCAACATCAGTGTATTCTCCTCTGCGATACGTGAAACACCAGATTCCATAGGCAGGCGTAGCAAATCGCTTTCCCCTCCTGGAAACGGACTCTTTAGCCAAACCCACATTCCAGCTAGGATGGTCTCCCACTTCCACCTCAAAGCTGTGTTTCCCTGAGCTGAAGCCCTCAGAGCCCAGAACATTGGAATAATTAATGTGTCTCTCTGGATTAGCAGGGAGCTGCTGCTTAATTTCTCTATCGCTCACACTGGTCAGATCATTGGACATAAAGAGCCATCGGCTGGCAGTGTTTGGGTCCAGAATGACAGGACTGAAGTGGACCTTCTCCTTCATCTTCTCCCAGACTCTGAAGGACAGGTTGCCCAGGTGTTTGGCCTCATCTATCAGCGCTCCTGAGACCAGCTGTGGATCTGACAGTGAGCTCTGGGCTCTGGCTCTGGTCTGAGTGGCTTTATAAATGCTGAGGAATGACATGTTGTCTTTCTGAAGGTCTTCTTCAACAGCAGAGATACTGTCTGACAGAGAGGAGATCTGCTCCTGAATCTTCTTCATCTCTCTGCTCATAGTCTTCCCCTTCTGCTTCCCTTCCTCCTTCAGAGCTGCCAGTCTGGACTCCTCTTCCTCTTCTAGGAACTGGTGGAGCTTGTTGAACTCTGCTCTGATCTGCTTCTTTGTGGACAACAGCTGCTTCTTGGAGTGTTGAATCATTTCGATGTATGTATCCTCCACTTCTTCATATTTGTCCCTCTTGTCCATTAAAGACTCTAAATCAAATGTCAGCTGGTCCTTCAAGTCACTGACTACTTCTTCTACAGGAACCACATTGTGACCGTGGTGGAGAGAAACCTCACAGCCAGGACACACAGCTCTCTGTTCATCCTCACAAAACAATGTAGGCTTTTCTTGATGTTTGCTACACACCACCTCCACCTTCTTTTCTCCTTTTTCTGTCTCAGATGATCCAGCTTTCAGTCTCCCAGCAAATGAGTCAGCTAGTTCCTTCAGTGTGAAGTTCACCCCAGGATCTTCTTTTGAAGGTT
Organism: Scomber japonicus; assembly: GCF_027409825.1. Classification (NCBI taxonomy): domain Eukaryota; kingdom Metazoa; phylum Chordata; class Actinopteri; order Scombriformes; family Scombridae; genus Scomber; species Scomber japonicus. The sequence goes on from NC_070586.1 coordinate 10,317,692, forward strand.
TTATTTTACAAATGGGACAGTTCGTGTTTTTAGCTTGTTCCCAGAATTTCTGCAGACACCTTGAACAGAAGCTGTGGCTGCAGCTCAGAGACACAAGATCTCTGAAAGTCTCTGTGCACATATGGCAGTTCAGGAAACCTTCTAAAAGAGCAATTTTCTCAGCCATTTGTTTTGTTGTCTAAATGAACTTTCAAGAGTGAGACTAACCAAGTTCCTGTCCCTTCACTTGATCACTTCAAATTCTTCAAATGTGTTATTTCCAGAAGAGATCTCACACCCTGTAATGGCGTCTTAGCTCTGATCTACTATGTCTAAATTTACTTCTCACCTTTATGTTCAACTGACTGACTGGCAGGAAACACTGCAATGTAGCTTTGCCACCACCAGGGGGTGTTGTCAGGACAACTTTCAGAGGTGAATATTTTTTCTTCAGTTTATTAAAGCCAAACGTGCTTGTACATGCAAGAGACTGACACTAAACCAGTTTTTTTAAACGTTTTTATTTTACCCAACTGTAACTGTTCTGGTTACATGAAGGTATGATTGTGTTTATTTCACTCAGTTTATTCGATGTCTGCTCCTGTTTGGTCATTTGTTTCAATAAGTGATCGAAAATATAAAAATTACAGTGATCTCTTTTATGAGTCTGTTCAATGAGAAAATCACCTCTGAACAATGAACTTCGATCATATTGCACAACATTGAATTTCAAGCTTTTCAGTCACATGACTATGCCAAATGTAGATCTGCTGCTGACTCGGAGACAAATAGACTGTTAATCTGCTGTACAACACCTCTCCATTGTGAGTAAAACATGAGATATTGTCATTGAATGGAGATGTTGTCATGCACACGCTGATGTTTTACTTGTTTGTCTCCCTGCAGAGTAGAGTTGTGGCGAACATGTGCATAGAGTGGATTCTCTGTTTTCTCAAAGATCTGTTCAAGTGTTTTAAATAGCAATGAACTCCAAATTCTGTTGGATCAGAAAGCAAATATTAGACAGTCTGCAGTGTTGTTGTAGTAGTAGCTACTCGAAATGGGTCTTACGGTCTTGGTCTTGTCTCGGAAACGACCGCATTTTCACTCGGTCTTAAACTAGTTGGACTCATGATTTTTTTCTCAATACGAGACCACAGCTGCAATGACATCTCTCATTGTTTTATTTGTACAGACTTCGACATAACACCGAGGTTTCAGGTTCAGAGGATTGAGGAGCTGCAGGGTTGGGTGGAGGTGTGTGAAGTCTATTAGTGCTGAACGTAACTGCTGTAAAACAATCAGAAAAGTTATCTGATTCACAGACTTTTTTGCTGTCAGTTTATAACATAGCTGTTTATAACGTAGTGAACACTGATAGCTTCCTGATCACAGTTTTCCATGTGTAGTCAACCTGTTAAAGTTGAACCTCTTCTTTGTTTTTATGGCTCCAGCTTCACCTCAAAGATGATCCAGTTCAGACTGGTGACAATGGCTGCACTGCTCTGCTCTCTTCTCAGTGCAGATGGAGGGAAAGTCCTTGTTTTCCCTGCGGATGGAAGCCACTGGGTCAACATGAAGGTCCTCATCCAAGAACTCCACTCCAGAGGTCACAACATCACAGTGATCAAACCCAAAACCAGCGGGTACATCAAAGCAGAGTCCCAACAGTACCAGTCAATCACCCTCGATGTTGTTCCTGGATTTGATGTGAACGAAATGAATAATTTTGCAACAAAAACGCTGCAGCTCCGGCGTGAGCTCCAAATGTCACCGTCAGCTTACATCAAAAATGCAGCAGAGTTTTTTAAGATGGTAGATAATATTCACAAAGCTGTGGTTGATAACATGCAAAAGATTTTTGAGGATGCTAAACTGATGCAGTTCTTCCAAGAGGCCGAATATGATGTTCTTCTGACTGACCCTTGCTTCGGTGGAGGGGTTCTTCTGGCCCATCGGTTGGGTCTGCCTCTCGTCTTCAATGTACGATGGACAATCATGGAAGATGGGCATTACACAGTTGCCCCCTCACCTCTCTCATATGTTCCCATAGCAGGCAGTGAACTGACTGATAAGATGAGTTTTTGGCAAAGGGTGAAAAATGTTTTTTTCTCATTAATAATACTTATTAACCGCACGATGATAAAAGATCCTCACTACACACCATTTGTCCACCGTCACTTCGGTCCTGACGTCCACTATGATGAGCTCGTTCAGGCAGCAGATATTTGGCTGATGAGAACTGACTTCACCTTTGAGTTCCCTCGTCCCACCATGCCCAACATTGTTTACATGGGTGGGTTTCAGTGTAAACCCTCCAAAACGCTTCCTCAAGATCTGGAGGACTTTGTCCAGAGCTCTGCAGAGCATGGTGTCATTATTATGAGCTTGGGGACCTTGGTGGGGAATCTCCCTGAGGATATAGCAGAACATGTGGCTGCTGCTTTTGCACAGTTACCTCAGAAAGTCATCTGGAGGCATACTGGGAAGAGACCGTCCACCCTGGGAAACAACACCTTGCTGGTGGACTGGCTGCCCCAAAATGACCTCTTAGGACACCCAAAGACAAGATTGTTTGTGGCCCATGGAGGCACCAACGGACTTCAAGAGGCCATCTACCATGGAGTTCCCATCGTTGGCCTTCCTCTGTTGTTTGACCAGGATGATAACTTGTTCAGAATGAGAGCGAAGGGTGTTGCCAAAGTGTTGGACATCGGCACATTGAACAAAGACAACTTCCTGGAGGTGTTGAAGGTGGTGCTTTATGAGCCGTCCTACAGGAAGAACATTCAGGAGCTCTCCAGGCTGCACAGAGACCAGCCCATGAAGCCTCTGGACCGAGCCATGTTCTGGATCGAGTTTGTCATGAGACACAAGGGAGCTCCGCACTTAAAGACCAACTCCTACAAGATGTCCTGGATTCAGTACCACTGTGTAGATGTAATCACACTGTTGCTAACGTCTGTCACGCTGATGTCACTGATTTGCATTTTAATAGTGAGAAGTTTGTGGCGTAAAGTGTTTGGTGGGAAGAAATACAACCCAAAATAATCTAGACACTATCCTCTCAGCTGAGTGGAGTTTTTCTGTAACACAGAGAGAAAGATGATGAAGATATATTAAACTCAATACTAATCTGTAACTTGGACTACCGAGTTTTAATGATGATGGTACAGCAGCACATAATCTTCACAGCTGAAAAGGCTTTTGGCAGAGACATAATTCATTTGAGGATTTTCTTTTACAAATGGAACAGTTTTTGTTTTTAGTCTCTGAACACAAATGGCAACTCAGGAAACGTTCAAAAAGAGCATCTTTCTCATACATTTAGTTTGCAGTTTCATACTGCAATATTTTCCGTACTCCATCTTAGAGTAACATCATATTTGAAATAATCACTCCTTTTAATATATGGTCACTGTTGGAAGCCTAGCATCTTCAAAATGAAATATGGAGTTACAAGATTACTAACCAACAGCAGGGTAATCAAATCCTAATAAATAAAAGTTGTCTCCAAAAAATCTCAAAAGTCTCATGACTGTTTTATCTGTCAAATGGATTGCCGGAGAAGTTATGATTGCTTAGCAGGCCATAATGCACTATGAGTAGGTTGTCAATGAGTGTGTGGGAAAAGTTCAGGCTTTCCAGTGAATAATAGATTAGGATTTAACAATTATTCAATACAATTTACATGTTCACTTTAAATAGTGGTAATGTAGACGTAAAAGAATATAACTCCATATTTTGGGAGTGGATCTCAAACTACCCAACAGTGTATAAAGTAGGTAGGCAACATGAGCTCCACATTGACCAGCCACAATATCAAAATGCTGTGTTCATATAGTAACTGTATGTAGTTGCAACCCATCAGTCTGCACTGTCTATGATTTGACCACTAGGTGGAGCTCTGTCCTAAATAAAGACGTTTACATACACTGCAGAAAGAGGAAACTAGTTCATTCAGAATACAATCACTGCAGTTTCGACCCTGTGATTCATCACCCTAAAATCTTTTAAATAGAAACTACTCAATTATTATTTTCAAAATAATATACGAATTCTGTGCTTCTCGGTAAAGTGCAATCTCTCAACACCATCCTTCCTTTTAATAACCTTTCATCTAAAGGTCAGATTTAGCAACATAATGGAGCTGGTGGGTATTCAGGGTCCAGTAAAAGTTTTGCAGAGTGAATGGATGATAATATAAGGCTTGAACTCATATTGTTAAGTTGACCTGTTGTCCAAAGTATCATCCTCTAACTTCCAGTGTGCAGTCTGGGTTAATGAGAAATGGTGTAAAGTAAGGTAAGGTAAGGTATGGTATCTTTATTGATCCCCTTAGGGAGAAATTCAAAATTGACACAACAGTAGCAGCGCTAAGGTGAAAATGATAAAAATAAATACAATAAATTAAACAATGTCTGTGTAAAGAAATCGGCAATATATAAATGTACAGGATGTTCCTGAGGTTATTGTATATACATGTGTGCAATGTTCCTGGGATTTACATAGTAAGAACAGTATCAGTCTTTTTTTAGTGGGAGTGAGAGGTGAACATGTTACATAGGAGGCAGGACACCTCGACCAATAATAGACTGCTTCCTCCCTACCTGCCTGTGTGAGTTTGCATTACATGTAAATCAAGCACTACTTCTACTTTGTCCTAATCTGTCTAAAATGATGGCTACAATCCTGGTGTTAAAGCCTCAAAATTATTATTATTATTATTATTATTATTATTATTTTTATTACAGTTATTATTACTTTTATTATCATTGTTATTATTCTATTATTACTATTATTTTTACTTTTATTATTATTATCATTATCACTATTATTTTACTATTATTTTTACTGTTATTATTATTATTATTGGTTATTTTTATTATTATCATCATCATCATTATTATTATTGATTTAATTTTTTAAAATGTATTTATTTTAACAAAAGTATAAATGAATGATCTATATATTTTTTTTAAATCAGTGAGATTCAAAAACTCTCATAGTCGACCTTAAAAATAAACAGTATCAGTCCACCTTAAAACCTACAGCTGAGGGGGCTCGGTCAAGGTTTTCGAGTTACGTCTCGGCCGCTGATTGGCTGAATCTCCCAGCTATGTTAATGAGGAGGGGTGTCGGGGGGTTCTGGCAACGAGTAGGTGACGTCAGTTCCCCCGTTCGCAGAGAGCGAAACAAACATGGCGACAGACTCAAGTGGACGGAGGTTTACGCTAACTTTAATCGTCTTTTCTTGCGTTTTTGCGGGCAGGTGGGCCGAGGCGGCGGCTCCGGAGACGAGAGCCGCCACTCGGATACTCGGCATGAGGCTGGAGAAGAGCGACACGCCGGCAGAGACCACCAAGAGAGGAGTTATCCAGGTGACCGAGGGCAGCGACATCCTCTTCAGGTTCTACGGGCTCCACTTGTTCCCCAACAGCTCGGCGCTCATCAGGTTCACGGAACTCTACTCCAGTAAGAAAGAGGATGATGCCGCCGAAGCTATAATATTCTCCTCCAACAGGACTTGCCCCGAACACACTAAGGATATAGTCGTGACGGGACTCATGGATGTCAGCAATCAAAACACCTCCGGGGTGGTGAGACTCAAGATCAAGCAGCTCCGCAAGAGCGAGGCGGTGAAGGTGTTCGGCGTGTGCATCCGCGACACCCAGGACGAGGAAGAGAAGTGGTATCTGCTGGACGACAAGGACGGCAGACTGCGGGTGGTGGAGGAGAAGAAGTCGCTGTTACCCATCTGGCTTCAGGTGATCCTCATCGCCTTCCTGTTGGTGCTGTCCGGTATGTTCAGCGGGCTCAACTTGGGTCTGATGGCGCTGGACCCCATGGAGCTGCGCATCGTGCAGAGCTGTGGCACCGAGAAGGAGAAGAAGTATGCAAGGAAGATAGAGCCAATCCGTAGGAAGGGTAACTACCTGCTATGCTCCTTGCTCCTAGGCAATGTCCTGGTCAACACCACCCTGACCATCCTCCTGGACGACCTCACCAACTCTGGGCTCGGTGCTGTGGTCGCATCCACCGTTGGCATCGTTATTTTTGGAGAGATCGTCCCCCAGGCGCTGTGCTCTCGACACGGCCTGGCAGTGGGAGCCAACACCATCATGGTCACCAAGTTGTTCATGCTGTTGACTTTACCTCTGTCGTGGCCCATCAGTAAGCTCCTTGACTGCGTCTTGGGTCAGGAGATCGGCACTGTGTACAACCGGGAGAAGCTGGTGGAGATGCTTAAAGTCACCGAGCCCTACAACGACCTGGTGAAAGAGGAGCTCAACATGATCCAAGGCGCCTTGGAGCTCAGGACCAAAACAGTCGAGGATGTTATGACCCCGATCAACAACTGCTACATGATCCACAGCGACGCCGTGCTGGACTTCAACACCATGTCCGAGATCATGGAGAGCGGATACACGAGGATACCTGTGTATGAGGACGAGAAGTCCAACATCGTGGACATCCTATTCGTCAAGGACCTAGCCTTCGTGGACCCAGACGACAGCACCACACTGAAGACCATCACCAAGTTCTACAACCACCCGGTCCACTTTGTCTTCCACGACACCAAGCTGGACTCAATGCTGGAGGAGTTCAAGAAAGGTTTGTGGTAGTTTTTCTCTGAGCAAGCCTGCTAGGAAGACTTTTGCCTCACTAAAGTCAGGTGTCACAACCCCTCTACCTCCCAAAAAAGGCCCAAAAACATGTGTGAAGGTTTAATGAAAGTAAGCCTCTTTTTAAAATACACTCTACATCTCGACAACTCCACGCAGCAGGTGTTGGATGAAGCTCTCGGTGTTTAATTAGACACTCAAAGCTTTTGACTAAACCGTATTCTCATTTTTAAGCCTTTAATTTGTAGTGGTAGGTGTTTGTGATGCAACATCTCTTCCTGAGATAATGAGATCAGGAGGGGAACGACTTGATAAATGCAATGAAAGCACCGTATGCAGATAGCCAGTGACACCGTGTGCTCTGCCTGGTTTAGTGAGCAGTCAAGCTGTGTTTAAACAAGATTATAGCTGAGTTTGACCTTTGACCTGTCGGTGGAGTTGGTCAGGCATTGGTGGATGAGTGATTTAAGGATTTATCCTGCCTGTAACTAAGTAGATAAGTGATGCTTGCTGTAGATTTAAGAAAAGTGTAGAGGAAGAACACTTGAACGTAATCTCTGTTTCAGTCTTTTCGGCGATGTTCTCATCCTGGTTTGTCGTTCGATGTCTCGCTCGGTGAAACTAACCTGACATGGCAGCTACTACGTGCATCAAAGCATAGATTAGGAGAGTCTGTCCTGCCAGATGCACTCATGTACTTCAGCATTAATAATTAAACACATATTAGTTTTACTTTTGGAGTCAAACTGGTAGTGTTTTCTTTGGTCAATCATTGAATGTACTCAGCCCAAAGAGATTCTTGGTAAGAATACTGAATTATAATAATGAAAATAGTTCTGGCTTTATGTGTGTGGCACTTATTAAAACATGAAGCAAACACATTTCTCTTTGTGCTCACCTTAATTACAGGATTTGAGTAAGAAAACAGTAAGATTAAATTAATAGGATAACTATTACAAGGGTAGAGAAAGTAGTTTTATTCATTACAGCTCTATCAAACACAGTGTTGGTGATTTATAAACTTAAATTAAATCTAACAATCAGTCAGTCAGAGCGATGCCTGGTGATATCGTAACACTTCCCTGTTTCACTTCTCCTCTTTTTTTTTGCCTTGCTGCTTTTCCTCTTTTGACAAACACACACACTTATACTAATACTCACACATGTGCACACTCCCTCTCTCAGGAGGACGTACATAAGCTGACGCCATCCCCCGCAGGGATATATTTTCCCTTTCTCAGGCATCTCGTCTCAAGGTCACAGACAGTGGACACACACACACACACACATACTTGCTGTGTCTGTATCCCAGCACTGTGAGGAATGAGTTGTTATGTTTCTGTGTCTGTAGTAGCATCCATATCCGACTGCCTGATGTCGTAATGAAGGTGAAATTTTCCATGTTTATACCAAAGCTTGATTTAATCTCTCTAAATGTGACCCAATACAATAACACACTCTTTATTTCACATCTTCCTCGGGTTACTTTGCTTCATATCTGCGATCAGCTGCTGGTGTAGATTGACATTTCAGTTGCTTTAGTGGTGGTGTACGGCGCAGTGTGACATTTGGCCAAGAAACAGCTCTGCGGCTCATCTTTGTAGACTTGGCTGGTGAGGTTGGAGGGTTTTGGCAAGCAGGCTGCAGTACCCACACACACACACACACACACACACACACTCTGACAACAAAGAAAGTTTAAAAAAGTCGACACTGGCTCAAAGCTTGGTAAAAAGTTTAAGTAGCTATGAGAAAACACTCATTTGTTGTGTGTAAACCTTTAAAGTTAGGGCTTTCTTGACTTTAGTGTCACCCCTTTTAGTGACATTATGGAAGTCATAGACAGTGAAACATATGGATATAGTCACTGTGGCTTCATTTGCTGTTTTGAAGCCTTGAGTTTAGCAATTTGACCATCATCATCTTTGAAATTTGGAGCCAGAAGTGATCATATTTTTACTCGAGGGTGAAGGTGACCCTAATGCTAGCTGCTAGATTGGTTAGGATGGTGCATTTACAGTCTATGGTTAACTGTGATAATGCTAACAAGTCTTTAGAGGGTCTAGTCTAGTACAACCAAATGTTGAACAAGACTTTTTACGCCACGAAAATATTACAATTAAACACACTGTTAAATAGTGGCAGCTAATCCTGTACTCAATAAATCTGAGGTTCCGCCATGGTTACGTTGCATAATCAACATTGTTGTTGTTGTTGTTGTTGTGACCTGTCAATCACGAGGTAGCTACACCCAAAGCATACCCTGTTTCTGTCTTCTATTTTACTATAAATGTGACTGTAGTTTACAAAATGAACATCATGCTGTAGACTTGAAACTGCCGATTGAGACAATAAACTCATCAGGAAACTGTTTACTGGGTTATTAAATCATGTGAGAAGTAGTAGGGTCATTTTCTCATTGACTTCCATACAATTAGACTACTTTTTGTAACTAGTAGAGTCAACCCCTGCTGCAATGCAGGTTTAAGTCACTTCGGCGTTGGCTTCACTTTTCAGACTGGGAGCTACCGGCTTCATTGAAATGCGTTTTAGACAAATCAACACTTTAATGGGAGTAAGACTGAAAGACTTTTTTTACAACAAATCCTTGATGACATATTGTGCCAATATTTTCTGTTTTAAGGGCCCAGTTTTATGTACAACTGTTCAAGAAAGTGAACATTTTGACTAATATTGATAGTTTCTGCTTGTTGCAGGTTAACAGGAATACGGATATTAAGCTGAAACAACAAATCTGAATGTAGTCACTGGTTCAAGTTGTGGCCAAATCAGGAAACAGAGTGTCTTTGTCTTGTAGTTCAAGTTAGTATAAATTGGTATAAACAAGGCTATAAAGTCAACGCCATATGTTTGGTCTATTGTGCCTGTTGTAGTGTGTATATGAGGGAATCTTTGCATGGAGGGTTAGGGTTAGTTTAAGAAGGGTGACCAACAAGAACAACCTGTGATTTTACTTTTAAAACAGCAGGGTTTCTTTCTAATCTAAATATTTGATTGGAAATTTTTGATCCAGTTTTACAAAATGTATGACATAGAGCTAATATGATAAGGTGAGATAAGGAAGAGGCTCTTTTTCCGATGTTAAAATAACAGATATACATATTTCTAGGTTTGATGTCAAGGTGGCACAGTGTGTTTAGTTGTTGCAGTGATGATTCACAGCGGTGGTGTGTTGGTGAGTCTTGTTGTTTGTAAGTCTTCCTCAGTTGGTTGCGTGTGAGAGCAGATCTTATCTATTTCCTGCTATTCATCTCCTATACTTTAATTGAGTGTCAGAGTTAAACTTGTTTTTTAAACTTGATAAAATGTTGCGTGACGAAGAGCAACAAACCTGAGACATGTTGCAGGTCTCACCAGCTGCAGATCCAAGCCTTTGTCCGTGTCCTTCCTGCTATTTAGAACCTGTATTTACGTACATATGGAGCATCTTACTGTATTTGACCAACTACAGGGCATCTCGGATTAAAGGGCGGCTCCTGTTTTTGGAAAAATACTGACCAGGCAACATTTCTTTCTCCAGCAGACTGATTGTCTTTTTTGAGCTCCTTTATAAATTGCAACATTGGTAAGCAGCAGTTTGACAGGTTATTTAATCCATGGTCTGTTTGTGCAGTAAAAACATCCGAAGATGTTTTGGACTCATAGCAGAAAAACACGTTACAGTAGACTTCATAAACTTTTTAAAACCAAGCAACAAAACATTTTTCATACTGACAAACTCCATCAGACTCACTATAAACAGACTTAAACTCTCACATACTGTTCAGATTCTGACTCTTAATTAGTCTCTACACCCATTCATATTCCCCCTCAGTCATTAATAAATGTTTGATTAAGCCTTAATGAAGCTGCCAGAGAGCAAACAGAGTGTATTCTAGTTATCTATGGGTGGGGGGGGGGGGGGGGGCATATATGTATATTACTCACAATCACATATATGGTCCAGGAGAACATTTGATAGAATATGAAGAATCTTTGAATAAATGCAGGTCAAATTTATACATTTGTATATATGAAAATTATGCATTATATCTATTTGGGGTCACATTAGGAGAGGTTTATGGTGTTTTTACAGCTCTCAAATGTAAAAATAGGGCACATTTGACCCCTAACAGTATGTAAAGGGTTAAGACACTCGCTAGTTTAGCAACTTTAAGGCTACGAACAACTCACAATGAAATAATCTGTGTAGAAGTCGGTTTTACACTCTCTCCATTCAAAAAGGACATCCAATGTTGTGAAGACGCCAATGTCTAGTCCTCGAATATTAGACGACTTCCACTTTTTAAAAATTCCCTGAATACATTATGGTCTTATTGTCAGGACGCTCTGGTAAATTCTCTCACTTCTTTTTGCAGTTCACGAATCCCTTCCTCTTTTTCTGAGATTTTAACTTCAGAAATCCTCTGACACACTGGGAGTGGTGCCTTTCCGCTCTTTTTAAGAGAGTGTCGACCACAGAAACGTCAGCTACATCCACATGAAGTCACTCACACCATCTCACTGATTCTAGCAAGTAGTGCAAAAAACCCCTCAAAAATCACACATCACTTGTTTACTTAAGAAGTTTAGTTTTTTGTACCACGTCATCCTCCCCGCTGTGACTGAGCAGCCTGTGGCCCCGTAGCGGTGGACCGCGTTGACATGGTAACGAGTAGGCTTGATTTCCTGTTGGCTCCCTGTCTCTCCTCTGACCCGACTCCCCGCTTACATCTCAAGTTCCACTCACTTGCAGCTTGGCTTCAGTTACCACGGTGATGGCATCTCACAGCGTCTTGTGTTTGTGTGTGTGTGTGTGTGTACGTGTGTGTTTACACGTCTATATTATCAGATCCTCTCACTCAGTCCAGGACTTGAACTGTTAAGTTAGGGGCAGAAGTTCTGAGTGGACAGTAATAAAGACAACCATCAATACTTTATATACTGACATTTAGTCTTCAATGTGTGTGTGTGTTTGTGTGTGTCTTTTTGTGTGTGTGTCTCTGTGTGTGTACTCATCAGCCTTTCAGTCAACATGATGTGTGACCTTTTTAGATGGACTATAAAGTGACCTTATTAAGATGTGATGAAATTTTTATGATGCACCATCACTGCGGGAAATAGTAACAAGAGCCATCAATGAAAAGGGGAAAAAATGATAGAAAGCACACTTTATTTTTATGAATTTAAGAGGATGTGGATCGTGGATAACAGTGTCAGTAGTTGTAGAACATACAACATACAGAAATGAATAAAAACCCTCTTTAAGTTGAATTAAATACCAGTGGAGTGAAGACAACACCGGTTTTGTCCCTCTTTTATGTGGCGTTACTGAAGGCAGCAACGCTCAAATTCATGCACACCGCACACATCAGGCGTAATTTTGAAAACACACAAACGCAAGTGAACCATGAAGTCACTGGAAGCACATGGCACTCTGTCAACAGACGGTCACATGTTGCACCCTCGGGTAGTGTGTGGGTTATATTAGCCTACACGTATCCCTAGGCAGTGGGGGGTCAGCAGGGTGGGGTCAGCCTCCCTTTAAATGATAAATTCTTTCATGTGAGAAAATGTGTGATCCTTTTAAAGTAGTTTAAAGTTATATCTTATCTTTTTATACCAGTATTGACCCCCTTTTTTTAAATTGTTGATAGTGATAACAAAGAAGGCTCAACCTAAACACACTGCTACTGTACTTAAAAAGACAGCAGTCATCTTTTTTTTTCATTATTTTATCCCTTTATGATTTTATGCCTTAATGATTTTATACTTTAAATGAGTGTGTAGGATTTAGTAGCATGTAGTTGTGAGATTGGAGATTACAACCAACTACATATGCCACTCCCTTCTCCTGTTTCAAGCATGTAGGGTTAGGGTTAGAGGTCTGAACCTATAGCGGCTGCAAAAACTCTCAAAAAACGTGAAAGTCCCTCTTAAGAATGAGTGTTTGGTTTATCTGTAGAAACATGGTGATGCAACATAGCAGCCTCACTGGAAGACGACGTGCTTCCTTTTTAGATATAAAGGGCTCAATCTAAGGTAAGAAAAACACAAAGATTATCATTTTTAGGTGATTTAAGTAAGCTTACATCACATACAAACACACCATATTAACATATAGAAACTGAACCAACATTTGTTTAGGTGATTATACACTAATTAAAACATACTTATGAATATTATATTCCATTACCGCCAAGTCTGTTCTGCTAAATCCCACTAAATTATACACACTGGTCCTTTACTGTAACCGTTTTTAACCATTTTGAATAAAAATTAGGGTTAGGGTTAGGGTTAAGGTTAAAATCTAGTAGATATCTACAAGCTCTGCCTTGAAAGTCACTGATGAATCATTTATGACCATATAACATGTTTGATATTAGCATTTCACCAAGATATTTTTTTCCCCTTTTTAAACAAAATATAAAGTGTAATTTAGGCAGTCTGATTATTGTTGTATTTTAGTAATAATAAGATAAAGTAACAGCTGCAGTGTGTTTGTTATCATGAATATAGAAAGACAATGAATGAACTGTTTTATATCAACATGTCAAAATATCTAAATAATACTTAGATTTACTGAGAGTAGGTGGGTTAGGGTTAAGGACTTAAAGACATCCCAGTTTAACATTCACCACTTTGTACCTCTTAGGAGACGGAGCAGCTTGTGTTTTGCTTGTGGCTGTCAGGACCGTCTACATTGTCTGCTCTTTATCAGCGTCTGGCCACTTATCTGTCCACTCCACCCAGTCTGAAGGTTTAATGGCGGTTTGGTTCAGTAAGCGAGCACTGTATCTCAAAAACAGATTTTCATTAAATTTCTCGGCCCAACAAGTGGTTGGTTAGATTTTTAGTGTAGATTATTAAAAGGAGATCAGGTTTAGATTTTAGTACAGCGATACAAAAATAACATTCACTGATAAATCAATCACCGAAAAAACAGCAGTTACTACTCACTACAACCAACTTGTGATAATTCAGTCATTGTTTACTGAGTTATTTCAAACATTCACTGGTTTCAGCTTCTCAAATCTTTAGTTTTAATCTTTAATCACTATTTTGATTATAAGTGAATTGTTTTAAGTTGTTTAGAGCTTAGATTCTCAGGTTGAAGCTTCATGAATCTGAGTACTTTTTTGGTTTCTTTAGTCTTTATGTTTAGTCTTCGACATCTCTGGGTTGTGGCTTACTGGTTGGGACAAAATAAAAAGTATTATTTTTCATTTTCACCATTTTCTGACATTTTTACTATTAATTAATTGAAAAAAAAATCTGCAGAATCTCAGCCTAAATTCCTGCTTTTCTCTCTTTAATGCGATTGTAATAAGGTATAAGGTATTTCACTGTGTTGTACTGGAAACTGCTGGTCTGGAAACAGTTTTTATGGCATTTTCATCAATTGAACAATTAATATAAAAAAAATTACTGACAGATTCATCGTAAAATAAAAATTGACCCAAACCACGATGAGGTTGACTATTACAAACATAATCATTAATTCCAGCCTTAGAGATACTTCTCAACTTCTGCTGCTTGGAAAATAAACATGTTTCTTATTATTTTCATTTTGTTAATATACCAAATTTAGAGGATTGTGTAGCTGATGGTGTTTTCCTGCTTTTCTTTCTGCTCTGCCCTCCCCCATTTTTTAGTTGAATCTAATCTTAATTGTTCAATTTGTGGCATCCATGACCTTTGTATCTCATGCAAACTGAGATTTAGAGGTTGATGCATCCAGCAGGCTAACCCTTCATTTCCCCCTCCTCTTCCAAGCGTGTAGTAGAACCTGCGGTCGCTACGAAACTGACAGGCCTACGATTGCGACAGGCCCTCTTTAGAGCCAGTGTTCGGTTTGTCCATTCTGGGCTTCTGTAGAAACATGGCGAACTCCATGAAGGAGGACCTGCTCCTTATGTTGATATAAGGAACTCATTCTAAGTTAACAAAAACACGTGAATTCTTATTTTCACGTGATTTTTACACTAATTATTAAAACTACAAACTGCACCTTTAACACACCTCTGTTCATACTCTTAATGACACTGACACTCCCTGCACACACAAACACATATTACACACACACATACATCGGACAGTGTTGATTGATTGCAGTCCTCTTTCAGCCCCTCGTCTGAACTAAAGCTAATCTCAACCTTTAACCGTGATCCTGAACATGAACCTGACAGCTATATTTACTATGTCTCTTTTTCTTTTTGAGGATAAAAGAACACCTAGTTTTATGACTTTGAGTAGAAGATTACCCAATCCCAGGCTGATAAGGTTGTCACAAGGCATGGCATGAATCTCCACCTCTTATTTTGTATAACAGGCGTGTCTGTTTCTCTCTGGCTCTCTGTTGTTTCTCTCGCTGCCCATCTGTCCTTGTTTTTTTTTTAGCTTTTGTTTTGACTGTTGTAAGGGAAGAAAAAAACGGTTTAATCTAATCTTGGCAGCAGCTGAACGTGCTAAAATACTAATATAGTCTTTATAGATGTAACAGAAACCTAACAGGATTTAGGAGAAGGCGCGTTATGTAACAGCCATGGTTCACATTGTAGCTGGAAGTGTGCCAGTGAAGTGAAAACATTGGTGAGGACAGGCAAAATGAGAGTCTGCCAATAATTCAGGAAATTATTTATTCTCTAAAACCTCAGGTAGTTCATTTATTGATTAGACTTGTAACTCAATCTGAGGGTTTTCCTGATTAATTGATTAGTTATTTGATTTGTGAAATTGTAAAAAAGTCCCTCACTGTTCCCCAAAGATCAAGGTGATGTCCAAAAAATAGTCCACAAGTTAATTTACTATCATAGAAAACAGAAAATAATAATAATAAAAAATGACTCAGAACAATATAATAGATCATCAAATGGTTGGTATTACATTTTGATTGAGTAATTGATTAATTGACTAATAGATGCAGCTCTATGTATATTTAATACATTCCTAGTGTGAAAAGGCCAGTCAGTGGCAGCAGCATGCTTTATCTCATGTTTAACACATCTGTTTGTAGTTTTGAACAAGTTTAAGGTTTTTTTGGGGAATCACTAGGTTATATCTTCATCAATCTACTTTCTATAGCCTACTGTTTATCCTACAGAGGGTTGCGGGGCGGGCTGGAGCCAATCCCAGCTGTCATTGGGCGAGAGGCGGGACAAGTCGGCAGTCCATTACAGGGCTAACAGAAAGTACATGAACAACTATTCACACACTTTAGTTTACATAATTAATCTACTATCCATAATCTACTCTTTGTGTATCTGCCTTCAACAAAATGAACCAGACTTCTCCTCTTGATATAATTTTGCCCATCTGTCGCCAAAATTCACATTTTTTTCCATCACTTGTGACATAAATCAGAAAATGTTTTGTTATTATTATTATTTAATTGTGGTTATTTTTTTCTGAGCCTCATCATGCGACCACTCAAACAGTTATTTGTCTGTTTCATTGAGCAATATTTCATAATTTTGACCTCTACATTACATTGTTTCTTCCAAAGCTTTGAATACATGGACTGTGGGTCTGGTGTCGTATAAAGTAAAGGCCATTCCCCAGTTTGGATAAAGTCTCAACCAGTCAGAGTTTAGTAATGGTAAATGATAAATGGACTGCACTTACATAGCACTCTTCTAGTCTCCCAGCCACTCAAAACCACTCAAAGCACTTTTACAATACAAGTTACATTCATACATTCACCCATTCACACACACTTTCACACACCGTTGACGCAGCCATCTGGAGCAATTTGGGGTTAAGTATCTTGCCCACGGACACATTGAACTGGAAGAGGACTGGAGAACGGACTGGAAGAGCCGTGAATCGATCGACCAATCTTCCCTATTATTGGATTTACCTCCTGAGCCACAGCTGAAGGTAGAAGGGATTCCCACATAGTTAAACTACAGCATCTACCCAACTACACTCATAAAAACTGAGACAAGAAAATGGGGACAACGCTGATGAACAAACAGATCAATTATTCAATATATTTCTTTTTAGGGGATGTCAAAAAAGTTAAGAAATCGGCACCAAAGCTTGACTGTAAATGTTGGCGGGATGAATATATCACCCATTACTGATTGGTGAGACTAAAACAGGACAAAATAGCTCCCCTCTTAACAAAAAAACGGACTAACATGGACATAATGAATTATCTGGTTGTATTGTCTGAGCCTGTTTTGTCATTTTACAGTTTGTTAGATACAGAGTTGTCACATTTAACTCACATGGGCTTAAGATAGGTACTACTTCATTGAACAATCATTAGCAAGAAAGCCAAAAAAGATGAAACATAAATAGGTTTAGTGTCTTCCTGTAAAGGGGTCGTGGATGATTCCTGTTAGTCTGTTAGCAACACTGAGGTTAAGAGAGGCCTCTGAAGGTGACACTTTTGGTCATTTTTTTCCCAGAATACATTACTCACCTCACCTAATTACAAACCAGGCAGAAAAGGGCACATGTTTGACTTAAGTCATTACGTAGACTTCCACCACTCATTTCCTGGAGACTTACCCAAACCCTTACTGAGACGTGTCACCGAAACTCACTCACTCACTCACGCCCTCCCTCACACATTCACTCACTCACAGACTCACTCACTCACACTTTCATCAGCTGACTTCCCCATCTTGTCTGCTGCGGTCTGATTTAATTTTTTACTGATTGATTTAGGTCTGCAGTCAACCTTTTCTTTCCCACAACAGCTTAGAACCCCCCCCCCCACCCACACACACACACACACACACACACACACACACACACACACACATTTCCCTTTTAATAGTTATTTAATGTTAAAGAAAGTCAGACAGAGAGATATTTCTTTTATCTCTAAAACTGCTTCAGTGGCAGCTATACAAATGTTCTCTCACATTTTCTGATGCTATTTTTAGGCTATAAAGCTTTTTTTCTCCTCACTGACTTCACATGAAAGTCTTCTTCAATCAGTTGATAGTTAAAAATCACCTTTACTCGCAGCTCTAGATGCTCCCTTTGATTACGACACAAGCTTCTACTCTTCCATGTGACGGCTGCTACAATCAGCAGCTAGAAATCAGTAGCATCAACTCTGTTACTCTATGCGTTCTTATCGGCCGCTCGCTCCTTTCTTTTTTTTTTTCTCTCTCTCTTCCTGTCCTGTCGTTGCAGCTTGAAGTGCTGATGGCGCGGCTGCAGCCCTCTCAAGTCCAACTGTGTGTGTGCGTGTGTGTGTGCGTGTGTGCGTGTGTCACATCGACACGCAGACTGTGTGCCGTAATGATATCAGTCAGCATGAAGAAAAAAAGGCAGCTCAGCAGAAATGACTCGGTGTCCCAAAGCACACACAGCTGCGTCGACTGTTTGGTTTAACTGCGAGTTTACTACACATCATATTGCATAACGCCGGGCTGGAGGCATTTAACTTTTAGATTATGTTAGTTTATTAGCGGCAGGGCGGACTATTGTCTACAGTAATTTGACAACTCTCCAAATGCAGCGTCAGAGATTCAGTCCCAACGCCACAAATAAAATACATCACCTTTCTGCTAAATTTAACTGTGTTTAATTTTAGTTTTAGGGTATTTTCACACCTAAAGTTTGTTTATTTTGGTCTGAATCAGTGCATGAGTCATGGCTATGTTGCATTTCTCCTCTGGGTCGGTTTGGTTTCACAAACAGACAAAATATCAAGCAAACCAAAATGTATCAACAAAAGCTGCACAGGAGCTGACACTTATTGTTCATTGGTCAGAAATCTGGTGAGTGGAGAAAAGAAGAGTTTGTTTTTCTTCTAAAATGGACCTCCAGAAACAGCACAGCTGGCTACGGGTTGGTTTAGTCTAAAATGTACAACGTTTCCTGCGGTTGGGTCGGACTGAGGTCGGATCACATTCATACTACGAATGAAAAGGGCTGGGTATCGTTTTAGAAAATTACGTTACCAGTACCAATCCACCAATCCAAGTACTCTTAAAGTGATACAGATACCAACTGAGTACTTCATTCGATACTCATTACACATTTTGTGCTCTGTCTTTTATCTGGTGTAACAGGCGTGTAGTGTAGACACACTTTAGAGCGTTTAGGTGGCATCTCAGCTGCTGAACTGCTAAGTGCGCTAACTCAAATTCACCACGACTTCACCACCACAGACGGGTCGTAGCTGCTGTGGCAGTGAATCAATCACATGTCGCATTAAAACGAAGAACACTTGCGTTGATTGGCTTTGAGGACGTCCATACAAATAGTCATATTTTCTAGCTCTGGGTGCAAAAAGGATCGATTGCAGGTATCGATGTTTGGTATTTAAATTAGTCGATACCTTACAGATATCAAGTACAGATCCACAGTCCTACAAATGAACCATACAAGAGTTAATTTCTAACCGAGACCACCTCTTCAACAAAGTCTCGGTCCGGTTGCTTTGGTCCGCACCCAAGTACGATTCAATCAAATTAAACAATGCAGAGTGAAAACGCCCTTAAAACAAACACACTATACAACAGCTTCAACTAAATAGATTTTATCCAGAATTAACAAAAGGAATAAAATCAAGCAATATCTGATCAGAGAGAGTAACAAAAGGAAGAATCTGTCCGAGCATGTGTTTCTTAATTCAGGGTTGAGGTTTGATTGTTAGCTGTAGTGGGCAAACTAGATGAAAAAATGTAGCCTGAGGGATTACTGCAGGATTACTTGAATTACTCATTAATCTGATAAGTATATTTAGGCATAATGGTTTGTTTGAGACAATGGTGGCACTTTTGCTTGTTCGAGTGTCAGAATAATTGCAGATGTTACAGGTTTCAGGTCTAGTTGTCTCTTAATTTGTCCTACAGAGATCACAGTGTTGGTCTAACAGGTTCCTGATGCAGAGGAGCTAAATAGATGTTGGACCAGGCTCTTGTTTTGACCCAGCGTGGTCCAGCGTCATCTGTCCGTGAACTACGCCTTTGCACATACCGGGAAGAACATCTTGTTGCTTCTTGTCACGTAGCATTGTGCTAATTCTGCTTTGTGCTTTGCAAGTGTCAAGACAGGAGAGTGAGAATGACTGCGGCTGTAATGTCACACTGGAGTTGTAAAAGCCTTCCTCGGTTGGCGAATAAGCCGTCTTGGCATTCAGAGCCTTCAAACCAGACTGATTTATATTTCGTCTTGTCAGGCTGATATTCTTGAGCAACACATAACACATCCTAAGTATTTCACTCCCTCTGCTGCATGTTGACATGGGATGCAGTGAAGTAGTTAGTGCCCTACTGTCCCTAAAGACCAGGAGTATAGGTCTATCTGCTTCCAGCTTCAGTTTTAGCTGGAAAAGCAGGTTGTAAGAGCTTGACCTGTCCTGCACAACAAGCTTTTGTTGTAAGTGTATGCATGGAAGTATGTGTGTGTGTGTGTGTGAGTACAAGCGTGCACACAAGCATATTTGCAGGCGTGCATTTTTTTTTCAGTTTCGTCCCCTCACAGCACGCCATGTTTTGGAGTCGTTCAGTGCCGCTGATATGTGGTCAGCTGGTCGTGTTTGTGCGTGGGCGGTATGCGTGTGGCATTCCTTTCCCATACAGACTCATCCTCATCAACCCCCCCCACCACCACCACACACACACACACACACACACACACCCTCCCTCTTGTCCTTTTGTCGCCGATGTTTCATGTCAACAAACAGTCCCGCTCGCAAGCTGGTGACGGAAGAGCCAGAGGGCAGAGAAACAGGCTGGAAGGTCACCTGACATGCTGGGAATATCTGCATGTGTGCAATAACCACCGATAGATAGATTCAGGTCGATTTAATGATGATGTGAAACTGAAAAAAAGGGAACACAATGTCTTAAATGAAAGGATGAGCAGGTATTCGATGACTTGACTCATCCTTAAATGAGATTATGTGAACCTAGAAACATTTCAAAACCTAAACCATAAAATATTGCATGTTTTTGTGTGTTGGTGGTGTTTTGTTGGTCAATCAGTTGTTTATGTTCCCTTGTGTGGTTTCTGTCAAAGAAAGAGAAGCTACAGCCTGCAGATTGTGGAAAAAGAGGTCAAAATGTTTCTCAGTTCCTGTTTTGTTGGGTTGTTCTTCTCTGCTGTTACATAGTTTTCTGTCTCTGGAAATCTGTAGTTTCCTTTTTTTTTTCTTAAGCACAAAATACCTGCAGTGATCACAAACAGAACAATAATCTTATATAGAGCACAATGTTCACTTTACTTGACTGAATTGGTCATCTTCAAATGACTGGTAGTATAATAAAGGTTGACTGATTTTCTCTTCACTTAACTAAGGACTATAAAATCCACACATAAAACCAGACATTTATGTGCTTGAAGTCCAAAAAAATCTGCTTAACACAGAGAAAGGACCATTTTTTATTCCCTTGTTTTATAAGACTACGACTTTTCTCTGCTGAGTCTGCACTGTACTCTCTGCACATGTAGGTGGTGAACTGGCTTTGCATAGATTAGAATAAAATTGACTGCACATTAACTACATTATTCTGCCTATTCTGTAGTTTCAGTTTCATCTGTGTCACCTATAAACACTTGAAAACATGCACACATCAATTCAAGAGGACTTTAATAACGATAAAGGGAATTAAATAGCTTTTTTGAAAGTCTTGTCCTGAGTGACTTCAGAGGTGACTGGTCTTAAGGTTAAGGAGCACTGAAGGCAATCATTGTCAACTCAGCCCACAGCCTTGTAAAAAGGATAATTATGTCAGATTCTCAGCTGAGTGGATTTCTGTGTGAGCCTTAGGTGAGCGAGCTGAGCTGATTCGGTCGCCTTATCTCATGTTTTGTGACAAACACACATCTCACATGAAAATCAGCAGCTACGGATGCACAGGAGCGGAGAGGGGTGACTTTGGGTTTTATTTTAATAATGTAGACTCAGCTGATGCAGGTCAGACACTGGAAGCATGAAGCAGTCTGGACTTGGCTGAACCACATTGTGAACTCTCTGTGTGTGTGTGTGTGTGTGTGTGTGTGTGTGTGTGTGTGTGTGTGTGTGTGTGTGTGTGTGTGTGTGTGTGTGTGTGTGTGTGTGTGTGTGTGTGTGTGTGTGTGTGTGTGTGTGTGTGTGTGTGTGTGTGTGTGTGTGTGTGTGCTCTGAAGAAGTCAATAGACTCTCAAGTGACTCTCCCGTAACTCGGGGTAAGCATGTCCCCTGGGGTCCCTACTTCCTCTGAAATATTGACTCAGCACCACAGGGAGAGGTCACACACACACACACACACACACACACACACACACACACACACACACACAGACTGCCTTTTCCATTACATGATGTCTCTATTTTGGTTGCTACAGTGATGTAGTGTGGAATGAACAACGATCAGCTAATGAATGTACTCTGAGGGTTTCTAACTGTGGGACTCTGTTGACTGATGTTCTCCATCCTGTGAAAATAACACTTGCAAGGTCCCACGAAATGATAACATTGCTACACGAATGTGATGTCACTTCTGATGAAAAACGTTTTTGAGGATAACAAATTGAGAGATTATTAAGTCAGTAAATTACAGGCGGTTTGATTTGATAGAATAAGATTTGTGGGGACTGAAGTGGTTGGAAGTTTAGTTACACCCACCAGTGTTGCATCAAAGCCAACACACATATATGGTTGTATATGATACAGCTCAAAATGCTGCACCTATTGTTTGAATCAGGAGGTGCTGCTGGGCGATATGGGCAGAATCAAATATCATGATGTTTTTGACCAAATACCTCGATATCGATATTTTGACAATGTTTTTGGTGCTTTCACAAAATATTTACGCAATGACACTTGTGATTAATAATCATCAGTAATGTGGATATAATGACTAAGTGGATAAAAGGCAGATAATAGAACAGTATGTTAAACTCAGAAAATTACATTTATACTCTAATGCAGCCTTTAAAAGCAGGAAAAGAGAAACACTTATCCCATATCATGATCAATACCAATATTATGATATCTATAAATATCACAATATGGATTGATTTATTACATCAGTGCTCCAGAAAAACAGCAGTTTTACCACATTAGTGTCATGGATTAACTTTGCAAGGCAGCTAGATTTGCGAGATCATGTGAGGATCCATCTTGTCAGGCTTCGAGTTATGTGCTTGTGGCATCTGAGAACAACTTGTGTGGTTTAGGTGTGACGACAGCGAGAAGTGTGACGGTTCATCCAATCACCTGCCAAGTGTTCTTTCTTTTTTCTCCGTTTCGAAAGATAGCTTTTCAGATGATTCTGTGAAACAATGCGTCAGCTCTGGATTGGCACATCCTTTCTTCTATACCTCGGCTATTCTTCCTGTCGGTACTCATCTGCTGTGTGCTTCATTACATCACCTGCCTCACATCACGTAACAGATGCTGCACGTGACCTTTGGATATTGCATTTAAGGTCACTACCAAGGATGCACTGCTTTCCAGGAAGTTTAAGTACTTATTTCATGCAGTCTTTAAGGAACCTGCATATGAGACTCTTTAGATGCTTCCGATTGTTACTAAGAAGTCACAACACATAACATCGTGCTGAAAAGAAATAGAACAGTGTCTATTTTTAAGCACACAAATCGATTTTCTTTGCTAGAAAGTGAAAGTCAGTCACAGTATTTTACCTTTTTAGTCGTATGATGCCAAAATATACTTGAGAATGTGTTGCTGAAGTCTGAAAAATTAGGTCTTCGTGTTGCTGGACATCAGCTGTGTGAAAACAATGTTGGCTGCAGTTGCAACGATTAGTCAAGTTGGCAGGCAGCACAAGATTACTCAGCAACTGTGTTGATTAGGCATTTGAGTTATTTTAGATAAATAATGCCAAACAACCCTCTAAAATGTGAAGACTTGCTGGTTTTTCTCTGTTTTATGTGACGATAAACTGAATATATTTGGGGGTTTTGTATTTAAAGGACAAAGCTACACATTCAAAGGTGTTAACTTGGACTCTGGAAGAATATGATGAGCATTTTTCACAGTTTTCTAACATTTTTTAGATTCATCTGAAGATAACTTGGTGATAGAGATCATTGTTGCGGCTCTGATGTTTGTGGTTTGCAACTCAGTACGTGATATGACTCAATTTACAAGACCAAATACAACCTCTAAATAGTTTTCTATAAGCAGGGCAGCAACTCACCAGAGCAGCATTGTGAAGCATTTGAACTTGCTCAGGTGAAAAGGTAATCTATTAATGCAGTCTGTTTATCATACAGGGCTGGAAGATTACATCAGGTAATCAGTGATTACATCGGACAAGTCACTTATTGAATTATTGCTGTTCACAGTGTTTCAATCTCAAAGTTTGGCCTACTTCTTATCTTTTTCTTAAATATATTTTTTGGTGGCGGTGTTTGGCTCAGTGGGTAGAGCACCCGCCCCATGTGCTGAGGCTACAGTCCTCGTTGCAGGCGACCCCGGTTCGAATCCCGCACCGAGCGGTCCTGTCCTGCGTGTCACTCCCCCTCTCTGCCTCCAGTTTCCTGTCTCTCTCTACTTGTCTGTCCATTAAAGGCAAAAAGCCCCGGGAAAAAAAAAAAATATATATATATATATAAATATATTTTTTTGTATTTTTGTCAGAAAAAATAAGAAATTTGAAAACATCACTTGCTGCTGGGAACTTGTGAAAGACAGTTATCATCATGTCAGATATTTTATAGACTAAATGACAAATAGATTTACCAAAAAGAATCACAGATACATGAATTTGAATGAATGAAATTAAAGCTAATTTTAAAGCTAATTAGTTTTTTCTGGCAAAAATGTCAAACTAGCTTCTTTATTACTAAGATGTACTGCTAAGATGTACATTGATGGATTGATGTATGTCTTTGTCATACATCAATCAATCAAACTGTATTCATATGGCAGCTTTCACTATTGATTGACAAGCTGATAATAAGACAGAACAAGTTTAGAACAAGGACATCGTGAAGAGAAGAAATAAAAATGATGAGGGAACAAAAACAGAACAAAAGAAAAAAGATAAAAGAAAAAAATGACATGGTATTTACTGTTATAGCTACATGATAATAAAATAAAATGATTATTATTGGGGTTTTGAGCTGTTGGCAATATGAAGACATCACCTTTGGCTTTCGATCATTTGTAGCCATGTTTTCAATAGTTTATGACATCTAGTAAACCAAAAGCTGAACTGAATGATAGTCAAAATGATCAATGATAGTCACAGTCCTTAAATGAACTCTAATGTCACAACAGGAACTGTTTGGGTTGTTGGTAACTTGTTTCACGGCCGGCGATACATTTCCCAGACCCGAGTGTCCCAGACTAAATATACAGCTCATCATCCACTTCTCAGGTTGTGATGTCATAGTCTCCCACGGTAAAGCCGGCCTGGTGGGAAATAGATTCTTCAAAGTCTCTCTCTCTCTCTCTCTCTCTCTTTCTCTCTTTCTCTCTTTCTCTCTTTCTCGCTCTACTCATGTAGTAAAAAACCAAGCAAGGTCAAAGCCGAGAATGTGCGGAGTGTGTTTGTGTCATGGTGCCAGCGGCGGCGCCCACTTTGCCAGGATATGCAGGCAGACATCAAGGACACACACGCAGACTAAAACAGTGAAGAAACACTTATAGCCTTTGGTCTTCATTTAATTGGCGGTCATACGAGCTCTTTGTAAATCTCATTGATCTGCTGCTCTCTCTTTTTTGGAAACAAAGGCAGCCTGTCAAACTTTCGATGAGCCTCTGTGATTTATCGCTCCCACTAAAGTGAGCATGTCAAGTTTATTCAGTGTAGCACATTTCACAGAGTGCTTCAAAAGAGTTAGATGACTTAAAATAACACCATTAAAAGATGTAAAGAAAGTTAATAACACATAAAATTACAAAGAGTGGACGGCACGATGCGAAACAAAGGCCAGTTTGAATAAATGAGACAACAGAGACTGCGGATCCTACGTCTACAGGAAGACCAGTAAGCCCTGGTCAGAGGACCTTAATGACCTAATGGTGATTTAATGCTTCGTTTCATTTTCCTCTGAAGTTTGAAGTCCGGGCTTAGAATAACATCACTCCTTAGTTTGAATCATCCCAGTTTCAGATTCATGTGTAAAATAGGAACATGATATTGTGATAGTAGGTGAAATGAGTGGTGTAAAAACTTAAAAAATACACTCTCTCTGCTCTCTGAAACATTAATCAAGGTTTAATCACACATTTATTGATCAGTCAGTTGGCTATTGATGCTTTCTAAACTGATCTGTGGTTCAACATTTGGTATACACACTTTTTATGAGGGGATTCTTAGACTGGGTCAAAATTTACCCAGAACATACTGTGAGGTAGGGCTGGGCGATATGGACAAAATCAAATATCACGATATTTTAGACCAAATACCTCGATATCGATATTACAACAATATTATAGAAATGACTGTCGATGCTTTCACTAAATATTTACACTATGAAATCTTGATAAATAATCATCAGTAATATGGATTTAATGACAAAGTGGGTAAAAGATAAATAACAGAACAGTTAGAAACAGTCTTCTAAGTTCAGAAAATTACGTATTTTATTGTAATGCAGCTTTAAAACCAGGAAAAAGACGACTCTGATGACATATCGCGATATTACGATATCCTGAATCTAAGACGATATCTTGTCTTATATCACAATATCGATATAATATCAATATATTGCCCAGCCCTACTGTGAAGGTGTAGAATATGAACAGTATGTGCCACAAATACACAGAGAGAGTATCATTGTATGTTTCTGTGGATACAAATAGAGTTTAGACCAGTTGCTTGCATGTGTATCCCCATATGTGTGCTGTGTGTTTGTCAGGAGCGGAAGAAATTATCCACCGGGGGCCTGACTAACCTCCCACCCCCCCCTTCCTCCCCCCCGCTATCCCTAGATATCCTCTTGAGTGCTTCACAGTGGCAGCATCATTAATAATTCAGAGCATCACTGGGGCCGACTCGGCACTTGTTTGGCACTGCAGCCGGCCGGCGTCCATCCAGGAGTCTGTCATGTGAAGAGTTCAGCAGGGCGTCTGCGTCTGTGTATGTGTGTGTGTGTGTGTTCCTTGTGTTCATGTGTGTGTGTGTGTGTGTGTGTGTTCCTTGTGTTCGTGTGTGTGTGTGTGTGTGTGTGTGTCTGCTTTACAGTAACACTCATGGGCCAAAGTCCAGACCCAGCCCTGACTGTAACGACCCGTACACATTAACAGGCTATTTGTGGTGCAAGCAGAAGGAGTGAGCAGATGGGTTAATGTTAGAACAGAGCTGTTATCAGATTGTAATCCATAACAATATAAACGTCGGTCATGGGGCTCGGCCAGGATCGCGTGTTGCTGTGTCACATCATTTATAAGCATCGTGGCATGTTGTGGTTGGGAGCAGGAGTCGGGTTACGTGATGAGAATTCAACTGTATTAAATGTAAATGATCTAAATATAGCACCATAACATGAAATGAATAGTAAATTGAAGATGATAAGTTATATCAGCAGCTACAGTTATGCCTCACATCATCTGCCTTTTTTAAAGCATGAGCAACTTCCTGTTTAATGCTGCTATTTTTTCAGGGAAGATGTAAAATGAAAATGAGACTATGTGAAAGCATGTGACTGGATCATGATCAGGGTGTTGGAGTATTTTTAGAGAATAAAAGAAAAAAGAGAAAACACACATCTGTTCTAGAGAGGTGCTAGATTGCAGTTAGACATACAAAAACTAGAAGAGCTGCACACTGATAAACTAATTCATTTTAACAGAGCAAAAGTCAGTCAACAATCATTTTATTAAGCAATAAAAAAGAACTGTGTCATACATGATAAACACAATGACAAGAGCTCATAGTAATGTCCTGATGTCTTGTTTTATCCAATCAACAGTCCAAAATCCAAACATCAGGACATTACTATGAGCTCTTTTCATTGTTTTTTGACATTTTATAGACAAAAATATTGAGAAAATAGTCGACACGGCTTATAAACATAGATGATTGTTAGTATGGTGTAATTGTTGTGGCAAAATATTGATGTACTGTAGATAAATTAATCTCTAATCTTTCATTACTTACTGCTTTCTGTTATTTTTCATCACCAACATTTGCAGATGTTGTCCAGCTGTATATGAATGTTTCACATCTGCATTAATGTGCAATCAATGAAGTTTAAATGCTGATATAAATTCCTAAAGTTGAGGATTTTTTTTTTGCTTCTCTGATCATTAATACATTTCCTAATCCAGATAATGTTTCTAACGCTTCTTTTCGTCCCACACAGGAAAGTCTCACCTTGCCATTGTACAGAAGGTGAACAACGAGGGGGAGGGAGATCCTTTCTACGAGGTGGTGGGGTTGGTCACCCTGGAAGACGTGATTGAGGAGATAATTAAATCAGAGATTCTGGATGAATCAGATTGTTACAGTGAGTTCAGCTTTTCTTTGTCTTATCATTTATCCCTAAGCTTGTTTTTGCTGTAAGTGCAGATAAAGCTGTTTACTTAATCTTAGCCTAGTTATTGAATTACTTTATTACTCATATCTAAATTGCTGTTTTATCTTTGATTGATTTTACATTGGTGCATATAAACACAACATTAATAAATATAACACAGGTTCAGGTTTGTGTTGAATGTTTTCGATTCATTATGAATAACTTTATCTGCTCTGTGTTGTATCTCCTCAGCTGATAACCGCACCAGGAAAAGGGTGGCGCCTAATAAGAATAAGAGAGACTTTTCTGCTTTCAAACATGAGAGTGAATCAAAAGTTAAGATCTCCCCTCAGCTGCTTCTGGCCGCTCATCGCTTCCTGGCTACAGGTTG
Organism: Scomber japonicus; assembly: GCF_027409825.1. NCBI lineage: Eukaryota > Metazoa > Chordata > Actinopteri > Scombriformes > Scombridae > Scomber > Scomber japonicus. The sequence continues at coordinate 10,346,078 of NC_070586.1, forward strand.
GAAACTGACTAATTCAAGCATACACACTATTACACTTATTACTCTCATTTATAACTCATGAGCCGGCTGCACATTTGAACACATGTCTCCATTCTGCCGTCTGACAGGCAAAACAGATGCACACATTCAGTAAAAGCAGTTTAAATGTGTTTATTTATTTGAAAAATGTATTTAAGATGTGAGCAGCATGCCTGACTCTGTCTACCATCATAAGAAGACTGGACTTTGGCCAGCTGGAAGAGATGCCTCGCCACTGCTCCAAATCACTTCAAAGTGTTGCAATCAGCTTGGTTAGCGAGCGTTAGCCGATATGCTCTGCCAGAAGCAGTTAGCACTAGCTGCTGCTAGCATGACGTAGCACTTCCCCTGCCTCACAGACACTGTGGTGTAAGAGCAAGCCAGAGTCTGCCTCTGCAGGCATAACGACATAGTTTCTGTTTTATTTCTCAGGTTGTTAGTTTTGCTTTTCAGTCATGATTCATGACACGGGAACTGAACGTTTCTCGAGAGGCTCTCACTTAATTTGTCATGCTTTACAGTGCAGGAGGTTTCTGTATTTCTTTTGTTCCTTTTTTTCATTCCTGTTGATATTGGTTATTATTTCCCAGCTGCTGCCAGATTTCTGTCTCATCTGTCATGACGTATCTGGAATATGACAGATGTGCTCTAGCTGGGGAAAGTTAGGGAATCTCCTTGAGTCTTATTAATGTCTTACCACACTTACACGTACAGTTATGTGTCATTGCATAAACCAGGATGTCAGCTTTACTGTTTCGCAACAGCAAGTTCGACTGTGTGGGAACAAGTCTGTAGATTTTTCTTCTGAGCTGAAAAACGACAAAAGAAAGATGTGAAATTTAAAAGCCAGTGAAGTGTGATTACTTACTGAACATACATTTAAAACTAATTTAAAATACCCGCAGTTTTCTTTCTTTGGTACGCTAGATGAACTCATTCATTTAATATGTAAACCAGAATGAAAGACGTTTGTTTGACTTTTAGATGATGGATTCCAACACCGGTCATATATGCCTCACCCCTCACTGTGTTACTGCACAGGGTTTTGTTTGCAGGGTGGACTGTTTCTTTGTTCCCAGTATGGGCGGGGACGGCGAAGGCACTTACGGCTGTGCTCTGATTGCAACAGTCTGGCTCACGACAGTTGAGAAATACACGTCAATGTGTCGTTCAACCTTTTATTTTACAGAAGAAAAGAATGAAGATAAAATAGAGATGCTGTCAGTTTTACTGTTTAAATGATGACTGTTAACTGTTCTTAATGGGACAAAAAAAAGGAATAAATAACATTACAACAAAAGCCACAAAAGGCAAAGAAAATGTAAAGATATAAAATGTCTTGGGTGAAGTTATTTTGTTTGGTTGTTCCATTTTCCTTCAATTATTATGGATGTATTATAGAAATCAATCAATCAAATGTTATTTTTAGAGCACCTTTCATGCAGGTTAGTGCTTTCAAAGTGGTGTACTGGTGACAAAACATACCACAATATAATAATAATGATAATGATAATAATAATAATACAATAAATAATACATAATGAGAAAGTACAAGTAAAAACTGTAAAACAATTTTAGATTAATGCACACGAGAAATAAAAAAGGAAAAAAGGTGTATTAGAGATCAGTTAGGTAATTATTTGTTTCGGCAGTCATGGTATTGGTGTCTTTCCCAGTAAAACTCCTGAACTTTGGTGACATAAGGATATTTTTCTCTCTATGAAGGATGTTAAAAGTCTTTGAAGAAGATGATAGAAATGTGACAGATGAAACCACTAATATAATTATACTATATAACCAAATGTCCTAATGTAATTATAAGTACTAAGTACTTAAGTAATAAGTACTACCTAATTGGCCTGCACCCACAAGCTTCAATTTATTAGATATTCTGTTATTGTATCCTCTTATTTAATTTAAGAGAAGAGGAGCTTGGTTTAGGATGCTTGATTAAAGGTGCTGGTCATTAAAATATAAACCTTTTGTTACGCTCTGATAATGATGTTTTGCTGTTGATTGTGAGTCAGTGAGTGAAATGTGTGTTTTTGTAGTTTAACAATAACCAACATAGGGGCGACTAATCTCCAGAGGAACGACCTGCTGATCACATTTCGTCAATTTTAGATTGGCACAGTTAAACTCAAGTTAATAGTTCTCAATCAGCACCTTGTTGGAAATAAGTGTTGTCACTCCTACATGTCGGATCTTGTTGTTTGTTGTGTCTCTATAATCCATAAATAAATGACATCACATTATAAATAATCAGGGCCTTCTGAATTTAGATTAAGTAGTACTTAAGGCTACAGCTGTTCATTAAATGTCTCAGATACATTTAATTAAGATTTAATATATGATCCTACAATAACTACGCTGCCAATAAGTACAAGTTGTTTTTCTGCTTTCTCAGCCAACAAGAGGTGATTAGACATCTTTAAGTTGTAGTTATTTTAGCCTTTAGCCTTTAGTTACTTGCAAATATTGTGAGGTAAACCTAATAAAATTCAATAAGGGATACAAAAGGATTCAGATTCAAATAGTTGATATTGAACCCATCACAGTTCTCAATGTCATTTTTAAATCTTCTTTAATCATCTTAAGTATTTAACTGTGTTGGTACTTGTGGCTTTGAGTGTCTTGTACTACATTGTTAAGTAATAGTTGGCACACCCGCTTATGTAACTGTTGAATTTCATGTTGAACTACTGACATCAACCTAAGTGACTCATTTAAATGTATTTTTAAATGCTGAGATGAGTATTGATACCAGCTAATTGAATCACTGTAATTAAGTGTTTCCTGAAAATGACATTGGAGCATCTGGATATCTAAATTGTACTTTATCAATCTTTATAAACCATTTTTTATTTCAGGACTGTAAAAAAACCCCATCTGACTTAAATCTCTTTTTGAAAGTAAACGTTAAAGCTTCTTCTCTCTCTCTCTTCCTGCAGAGGTGAGCTTGTTCAGCCCGTCTCAGATCTCCGACAAGGTGCTGCTACGAATCCTGCGCCACCCTGATGTCATCCAGGAGATCAAGTTCAACGACAGCGACAAACGCTCCCCACATCACTATGTCTACCAGAGGGGCAAACCTGTCGACTACTTCGTTCTCATCTTACAGGTACGACAGTGATTCAGGGAGGAAAAGGTGGGGTTGGGGGTGGGGGTGAAGTATGACTCTGGTTTGTGGCTTCTTTGTTGCTTTCGGTGCACAATTTGTTATCCAGTTGGGCGTGGGTGAGTTAAACGGCAGGTCAAAAGTCAGGAGTTGCTCATGCTACTGTCAAAAGGAGACGGAAAGGGAGGAGATCTGACATTTATTGGGGTGAGAATACTTATATAATCTTTTCTCTGCCACTGACATCCAAACACAAGCGCACGTAACCTCCAACAAAGAGAAAATCTAGTTTTTATCTCAGCTTAACTCTCACATAACCCTTACAGTCTCTTTACTGGTTTGTTTGTCTTGTTTTTTTTTGTCTCCACTGGGCAAATATTAACTTTCACAGAGGATGAATGCACATCATTTGAGTTTCAGTCTTGACTTTGGAAATACAAGCTGATAAAACAATCAGGTCCATTAGTGCCGGTTGTGGAGCTTTCAATCCTATCACATCATCTTTGCCCAGTTGTAAATGGAAATGGAGATATTCAAATAGACTGGACGTCATCGCTGAGCACTTCTCGTCTATATCGGCTTCACAGTTTATGTTCGATAGGTTTCGTCTCTCGTCGTCCTATAATAAAGGTGATTATTTAAAACATGTAAAGAAAAGAGGAAGTGTGATTGCATGCTCACAGTATGTTCATTACAGTTATGAAAGATCTGCTTATCTATCATCTTAGATAAAACTCTTCAGTGGTTTTGCCTCCGTGACTCTTGAACACTGTTTAAACACAAACTCCTTTCTGACTCATCAGGATGAACACGCCCCCCCCCCTACAGTCCCTCTAAATGTCATATTCACATAAGGTTGCTTCAGCCTAGAAAAAAGCTGTGCAGCATGAATTATAAGACTGACCTCCACACACACTCCTCCTTCTTTTTCTCTTCTGTGACCCTTATATTCACCTCCTCCTCTCTCCTCTCCACCTGTCAAGTTAACCCCCTCACCAAGTGTATTTGGGGCATAGCATAGCAATGTGTGATCTGCCCGGTTATTGAACGAGGCTCTAAGCTGCAGCCTGTGACAGATGGTAGAAGGCGTTTTTACACAGCGCCGACCCGACGGGGGTCCAGAAACTGTCGATGAAGCAAAAGTGTGTGTTGGTGTTCGCCTCGGTTTAGGTCTGAGTCCGGAGGTTTGCCCGGCATTTAAAAATAAGTTGAGTCACCGAGCGGTAAGTGGCAAATTAAACTAAATGATCTTTAAAAGTAGGTTTGAAGGACTGGTGTGTAGAATTAAGTGGTAGAGTTAGAAGAGTTTGAATATGATAAGAATAAGTATAATAAGTATGATTTAATGAGTGTATAATAACCTGAAAATAAGAATAATGTTTTACCTGACATTTAGCCCTTCATAGCTACATATGGAGCGGGTCCTCTTCAGCGGAGCCCACCATGTTGCACCGCCATGTTTCTACAGTAGCCCAGAATGGACAAACCAAAAACTGGCTCTAAAGAGAGAGATCCTTTTGTATTTGTGGCAAGTTTCATCCACCTTCATCAGGCCTCTGCAGGGTTTTCATGTCCAGTTGTGCTGAAATAAACTGATTGATTCACATCGCTCCTCTGAGGCACACGGTGTCCCTGAACGCCTCGTCACTCAGGTGGACAGGTGACGAGCAGGTGAACGTGTCTTCTTCTGTCACAATAAACTTTGATTTGTTGTTTCACTTCCTGCTACTGTAGAAACATGGTGATGCAACATGGTGGGCTCTTTAGACAAGAACCCGCTCCTTATTTTATACACTAATGAAAACACTGCCAAAGTCCCACCTTAAATATTACACCTTGGTCCCTTTTTAAATGGAATTTGTTACGCTGTAAATTGTTGATATGATAAATGAAAGGCATGACGGTCTCTCAAGACCATAATGGCTGTTTAAAAGTCTTTCAGTCAACACAATGCTTTCTGTTTGAGATTAATCACAACTTGCAACAAAAGTTTAAGAAAGCATTTTAGGTTCAAAGTTTTGGCAACACGACAGGATTCTTCTTCTTATACTTTCCTCTGAGCTGTGTTTAATTCACTGTGACCTGAGTACTGTATTTCCTTCTTTCATGTAGCTACATGGCTGAATGGTAAGTAAAATCCTTGAATCCTTGAATCCACTGTTACTGTTAAATAAGATAGTATAATATACATAATATAGAGTAGATTTATGATACATTTATGGCTGAATCGCTGCTGTATCTTGTGAGCTTTTGCAAATTCAACAAATTATGACACATTGATCACACCAATAACAAAAGAAAGCGCACTGCAGGGATGAAATCTTCATTAAAATAGAATCTATAGAGAGAAATTAAGACGTGGTGAGAAAGAAAAGGTAAATAAGTGTGTGTGAGTCTGTGTTTTTATATCAACAAACAACAACAACAGTCTCGAAGTGAAAACTGATCCAAAGTCAATCAACTCTTCAAGGAGATTAACTGTCTAGTGTCTACTTTAGGTGTTTATAATGAGCCAGATTTGGAGGAGTGCCAGGCTCTTAATCCAAACCCAACATCTTTCCAAATGCTCGTCATCTCCAGACTTCAGTGCTGGTTGTTAGTTCTGTTCATAATGGAGCGACTGTCACTAAAACGATAGAAGATAATAAACTGATTTTGGCTGAAGTGTTCCTTTTAAAAATGGGTTACACAAATCAAGATGAATGCACCACCTTTCTACACTACGAGGGATAATAATCATGATGTCTGTTTCACTACATCATCAGTTTAACATTTCTAAAGAAAACATAGCAACATTTCTCACACTCATGACAAGGTGTGGTTATAAGTTGGGTGTGGGATACAGCGGAAGAAAATTCAGTTTGTGTTTGACATCAGAAAAACCCTGAAATCAGTTTGTTGGTGCTAAAACCAAAAAAAAGGAAGTCAAAACAATAACTGAAGGGTTTGTGATTTTATTCAAATCGTTTAACGTAAAAGCAGAAACATTAATGAAGCTACTTCCCATTGAAGTGAAGCCTTTTTTTTTCAGGCATTTGTACCATCGCAGTGTCAATATCAGCATCAGGAGAAGAAGAGCAGGCAGCAGATTCATGTTTAATAACATCTAGTGCTGGGCGGTATGACCAAACATGTATATCACGGTATTTTTCGAAATAAAAACGGTTTCACGTATATGACGATATTTTTTTTCATGCATAATCAGCTGTTCACAACATCTTCTAGTGATTGAGAGAGGACTGAGAACTACTACTCTACTGAAGTAGATTGACTTAGGATGGACTGTTATACTGTCATGATGAGTGAATATTAGTAATATCAGAGCTGTCAACATTCCCGTTTTTCCCGTATTTTAGACTCATCTCCCACGGCTCTCCCGTTTTGTCTTTTCTCTCAGGAATCTCCTGTAATTTACAGCCCCAACTTTGTTTGTTAATAATAAGAAGAGCACAATAACTAAGGTTTTATTTTGAAACTTGAAACTGAAGCTCTGTTAGTTTGACAGAAGCTGAAACACACAGCGAAATGTTTTAAGTGTAAATAAAAGTTTCCTGCCTGCGTCAGACGATGCTGAGTTTACTAATTATTAAAAACCAGGATGTGATGTGTGAACTATCGTCATGGTAACTCGCTCGGCAGGCAAACATCTTCTGCTGTTTGTTGAGCGGCAGGAAGTGCAACACTGAAACAGTGTCGCGCAGCGTTCCTAACGTTGTGTGATGAAATACACGGGTATGGCGGTACATTAAAAATTCACGTCATAACGAAAACATACACCGGTATACCGCCCAGCACTAATAACATCTACATCTATAAGTTCACAGCCTCAGTGATCTATCTTACATCCAGGTCACCTTCAATTAAAACAGTTTCACACAAAACCAGCCCACATACCACAACACCCTGCACATGTCCAGTCCAATCATGTCATATGCATTATTGACAAAAGTTAAAGTCAGCTGCATTGACTAGTATAGAGCTGCACACATATTAAAACAACAGATGGGACATTAGAGATCAATTTATTAATTATTTCTCAAACGCAATTATTCATAAATGGCTGCTAATGGCTGTGTCTGAAATCACTCCCTTATTCATTCAATCACTGTTCTCTATATAATAAACATAAAATAGTTCACTCAGTCAATCAAGATTTCAGACATTAACTAATCATCATCATCAGCTGTAGAGTTGCATTGTGGAATATTTTTAGACATTCTGACACTCAAATAAAATGGTGGAGGGTAAATGTGATGCAATAGATAGGGAGTGATTTCTGACACAGCCAGTGTTTTAGAGGGCAGTGGTGTCTTTGAACTTTGCTTTAAGATGTGCAGAGAACATTATTTCAACTGATCATTTTTCACTTTTGTCAGACCCCCTTAACTTGAACTGTTATTTTAAGGGGAGCTAAAGTCTCTTATGGGGAAGCTGAAAATGTAAAAAAAAAAGTGATCAATTTCAACTACTTTTCACTTAAATGACATGTCCCAATGAACCAAAAACGTGGGGTTTCTTACTAAAAGAAGAAAGTAAACAGGAAAAAATGAAATCTGTGCCTTTTTATTGAAATATTTAAGTTTGAAGATACAGTAATGTCTCTTTGCACCATTAAAGACTACAGATCTGTTAGTGTCAACCATTTATTTTCTCTCTGAAGATTCATTATTCAAAATAAAAAGCTGCAAATTCTGATATGACCATCCTTATTATGAGATGTCAGTATACACTAAAATAAATACAGCTTCAGTCAAAATTCAAAGACAAAGGACATTTTTTCCACTATTTAATTTTCTATATTGTCCTCTCTTTACCTGTATCTCCTGTCCTGAGGTAGAAAAGTAAAAGTGTGAGGAAGCTGAAGAAAGAGAGGAGAAATGAGGTATGAGGTTTCACATAGCTGTGACCTCCAACAGAGAGATGGAGATGTGAGAAGGGCTGTTGCTGGTCCTAAAGGACACGCTCTTCACTAATTGATCCCCGTTATATAAGGTAGTAACAGGGGGGGGGGGCTGTCAGTCAGTCAGCTGTCAATACACTAATGTCAACACACACACCCTCCGCAACCTGAGAGTCTCCACCTCCCTCTTTATGTTAGCACACTGTAAACATATAAAATCACTACACTGCCTTTGCTGTATCCGCTCTGTGTACATGTACACGTGCGCTCAAATCCCGCGGGGTGGGAAATCTACGCTTCATTGTCTTAATCTCACTCTTTCACACACATTTATTTCCCACACGCCGGTTATGTCACTGTCCCCAAACAGTCATTAGCCGCCGGTCCAATGATCCGGGGGAATCACTTTAGCTTTCTCCCCGTTGCTCTCGGTCTCGCTGAGATCTTCCCCGTGGGAGGCCGGATATCGAGGATGTTGTGTGTGTAGACCCCACATGTGGAATAATCCGCTGAGACCTTTTTAGTAGGAGGAGGGAGTTGGGGGGGGGGGGGGTCGGCATTTTAGTGTCGGCATGCCAGGAAGGGAATTTTCCACCGCTGAATATTACTGATGTAGCTAGGAGTTGTGAATAGTGCTGAGTAGTGTGTGTGTGTGTGTGTGTGTGTGTGTGTGTGTGTGTAAGTTTTAGTCATATTTTAAAAGTAGAGTCGCAGGGAGCAGATAGATGAACTACTTCTGTCATAAAGGATTTTTTTTTTTGCTTCCATTTCTGAGCGTGTAAGCCACTTTCCATTGTTGGTTTGTCTTCTTTTTTTTTTCTTTCTTTTTTTTAAGGAACCTGGATTTATGTAAAAATGTTCACCTCACAGGAAATGTTTACATAAGATTCTGTACTCAATCAATATTAAATTTCAGTAATTACACACACACACACACACACACACACACACACACACACACACACACACACTGCTGACTACTCTGTGAATTATGAATTTCCTCCCTCAAATTTTCTTGGACTGAGCCTGCATGTCGACAACTTGTGGAAAATTGCAAGTTTGTGTGCAAGTTATGTTTGTACTGTAAATAAAATTAGACTTTCACATTCCAGGTTTGCTTGTTTGGAAACAGAGAGAGAGAGAGAGAGAGAGAGAGAGAGAGAGAGAGAGAGAGAGAGAGAGGGGGGGGGGGGGGGGATGCTGAAGAGGGATGGAGAAGAGGGATGGAAATCCTCGGGATCCTTGTAACCATTAGAGTGGAGATGGTGGTCAAATCCTCTCTGCATTGCATGTTTAATGACTTGCTGCATATAAACCTACCCTCCTGTAAACAACTGCTATGTACTTAATCTTTAGTATATAAAGGCTGTAGCATTTTAGCCTTTATTGGCAGATAGTAGAGATAGAAAAAAGCATTGAAAGATTACTACTTACCCTATTTAAAATGCATAAGTAACTATTTAAGTGACTTAATCAAAAGTAATGTTATTATATTTCATTACTTTTCTAATGTTTTTTAGGGTAAGTGTGAGTTCAGGTGTTTTTCATGGATACGATACGATGATTTATAAGGGATATCATTTCTTAAGAAGCAAAATTTATCTCTCATTTGAAAATGTATTCATTAGTTCAAGTCTAAAGGCCGATTTATGCTTCTGCGTCGGACCGACAGCGTAGCTACGTGTAGCCCTGTGCGTTGATGCGGACCCCTATGCCGTAGCACAGACTGTATAAAAGAACCCGCAAATAAATTCTAACTACGCGTCACGGCAACGCGGACCGCAAGGGCTGTGATTGGTCCGGTCAGTTGCTCCGGCAGTTGCTTTATTTACTAATAATGAACAAAAGGTATGTGTTTTCTGTTATTAGAGCACGTAGCGCAATGCTACATGCTACTGTGACCGGAAGATAAACAAGGATACAGATAAGAGACTCCTCTGAAACCACACACACACACACACACACACACACACACAGTCACACCCCCTAGCAACACGTTCCCTCGACGCAGAACTTCGAAAGGACAACGACGGTATCGCTCCGACGCAGAATCAGCCTTAACATGGGATTAATTGGTACTGTGACATCATTTAAGCCCACGTCATGATTTATTTACAAAGTATAAAAAATATTGATTTTAGAGAATTAAAAACATCAATGTATGTATTCAGTAACATGTTGAATATTTAAAAAATGAGGTTAAATCCTCCTGAGCAAAATCTTAAAGGTCTGACTTCTGATGTAACCTCCTTTTGTAGTCATCAACATTTTCATAAGTAACTGTAATTTAATGACATTTCCTCTCAGTAACTGTAACATATTACAGTGAACACTGTTACATTATAACTAGATACTTCCCAACACTGGATATGACTCATAATAACGGCCCCAGACAAATCCAGCCAGACCAAAACATATCTCACATCTGACTTGTCTGTTACATCTAATGTTTAGTTCCTCTTTGTAAAATGACTGGTGTCACGTACAGATTTAAACCTCACAAACAACGCTGAGCAGTCCTGAAGCTGCTGCCGGCCTGTGAGGTGATTTCAGCCACTAGATTTGGAGTTGGCCACATTGACTGTTGCAGGATCATGTTACAGGCTCAAAAAGACTTTTGCAAACACCCTGAGATGACTCTTTTGTAGTGAGTCACATTAGGATGCATTATTTCATCCTATTCATGTGTGCAGGGAGCCAAGAGGAAGTCAGCCGGCCCCACTGTTGCATCAGTAATGTGCATGCTGTTAAATGGCTCAGTCAGAGGAAGACTACATGCTCTATGAGGCTAAAAACACGGGAACCAGAAGGATGTCGAGTATAATCTTCTGCACTGTTTAACCCTTGCGTGACTCCATTGTTTCTTTATTTCTCGTAAACCAGAACTACTCATTGGTAGTCCATTCATGTCACAATGTTAAAGGACACAAAGGCCAAAACAGTCATATTAACAGTAGGGTTGGGCCGATATGCTTTTGTGCTGATTACGATTTTTGGGTCCCGATTCGATTTTATCAAGTATTGCGATTTTATATTTCAATTATTGTGATTTTCTTTCCTTAAACAAGAACAGGTTGAACCAAACACTTGATAATACATCATAAGTCATATTTACAAAAAACAATAATACACACATCAGTTTGTGAGATTTATTTTTAAAACTGTGAAACCTGCCCTCACAAAACATTCACATCCGCCAACATCTTACAATAAACTAAACTGCTACATTTAGCTGGTCTTTAAAAAGAAAAAAAAAAGAAGAAAAATTGTAAATAAATAAATTGCCAGGAAAAAAAATCATGATTAATATAAAAATCAGTTTTTTTGGCCCAGCCCTAATAAACAGCTGCTTTTAGTTTCATCCTTACTTGAACTTCCCAACTTTACTTCCCTACTTGTCAATTATCTAATCAAATGTATTTCTATCTTGCGTTCCCAACCATAAGTCCTCACAAATATATGAATCTTATTTTAAAAAATCTTTACTGAGTCAACTTTTGGTTGATTTTTAATAACCTTTCCGGCACTGTCAACACTTCTCGAGATGGTTTCCGAGTAAATAACCACCCGCTGGCTTCATCTGATGTGCTGAGTTAGTATTTTACGGTAACATTAACGGTAATTTTAACATTACCGGTAACAGTGCTCCTGCTGTGAAGGTGCTGTGAGAGTAACAGAATGACTACAGACAGAATAAGTAAATACTCAGAGGAACGCTTGTGTGGTACTTAAAAATCAGCCCTGGCAGACCGACAGAGGTGAATGAATGATGAATGTAGCTCTGGACTCTGTGTGTGTCTCTGTGTGTCTGTGTGTGTCTGTGTGTGTGTGTGTGTGTGTGTGTGTGTTTGTGTTTATGTGTGTGTACATTTGCATGCTTGGCTGTATTTTCGGCCTAATTTGTGTATGTATGTCCGATGTGTGGGATGCTGGTTGACTCATGAGAACCCAAAACCTCAGATACAGATAATTCAACCTCCTTGTTCCACTCCTTTTATAGTGTGTGTGTGCGTGTTTGCGCGTGTGTGTGTGTGTGTGTGTGTGTATGTTTGCATGTATGTGTGTGTGTGTGTGTGTGTGTGTGTGTGTGTTTTCCTGGTAGTGATCCTCGCTGTCAGCAGGCTGGCTGTTTGTTTATGACCAGTATGATTCATGTGTCTATAAAGATGCTCTGTGGTGATTCTCACAGGACAGAGTTAGAGCACTGTACTGTTCGTGAGGTTCCTTCATCCTCTGGAAAAATGTAACTTAGTGATTACGTTAGGGTCTTGATGAAAGGATGGGATGATGTTCAGCATATTTACTGAATTAGCTCAACGATAGTTATTTTAAACGTCTGGATACTTAGGAATCTTGTATTTACTACTGAGGCTTATAAGTCTTCATCATTGCTTTGTTTTTACTATTTTTGGTATCTTTATTTATATGATGCTGATGGTTTCCTGGTTGACAGTCATACTGTGTTTCCCAGTTAGTACCGAGCATCAATGAATAATACTCTGTTTGTCGGCTCCAGTAAATAGTCAGTCTCATTTCACTGTGCAGCTGCTGTATTCTTTGGTGACAGCAGCTAATGATCATTTTTATTATAAGTTAAACTATCAGTAGTCTGTTTGATTCACAGATTAATCAATGTTGTTTTTAGCCATGATAATTAGCGACTTATCGTACATTAGCATAATTATCAACGTCATCATGTCAATATATCGGCTTATTGTATGATACATGACATCATTTGTGTGACCTCAGTATTGCCACACTTCACATTAGCAGCTAAGAGACTATTCATGTCACATTGGCTGAGTGAGTCTGTCCCCAACTATAATGGCAGTCTGTGTTTTTACATTAGTGTAGTTCCCACTCTCCAATCCCATCCCCCACCTCCCCCTTTGCATTATTATATTATCATTATATCTGTGGTATAAAATGATTTTCAAATGACAAGAGTAGTTATCATGACAGGTCTAAATGTAACAGTGCTTATTATAAAACCTTTAGTGATCCCTAAACGTTTCATCTAGCGCCACCATTAGGCCGATATTCCACTTTCTTAATACTTTAATGATTGAACACTTGCTCTTAACTCATAAATATTAACATGATAACACACTGAACTAAGACGATGAACATAGTAAACATTATATCTGCTAAACTCCAGCGTGTTAATATTGTTATGTGAGCATGTTAGCTTCCATATGAAACTATTTTGATAACAGATTAATCAATTCAGTCATTTTTAAAGCAATTATGCCACTGCAATCCTCTGCTCTGTGGAGATTTGATGCTTTTCTTGATCATAGACGACACTAAGTTGAATATCTTTTGGTTTTATTTTGTTATTCACACAAAACACAAAAATTGAAGACATCACTGTAGCCTCTGAGAAAATATGAATGTCACACTATGAATCACTCTTACTTCTATGACTATACTGTTATTTCACTGACTAAATGACTGATTCATCAAGAAAATAATCATCATATTACTCTATAATGAAAATATACTGTATTATAACTGCAGTGCTAAAATGTCTTCAGACAGACAAAGTTTCTATATTTATGTTAAAAATGAAACTGAGAAACACAAACAAACACTCGTATAGACGCTACAGACAGATACTTGATCAATTGTAAACATAGTCACCGTTAATTTTCTGTATCTGGCTGATGGAAATCATTCGTCATCAGTATTTAAACGCTATTGTTGTAGTTACATTCCAGGATGATAACGCAAGAACATATTTGTGAGCAACTCTTCCTGTTGTGGAGGAGCACTGGAAAAAAAGGAGTCCTGTGAGGATAGGAAGTATTCCTAGACTTAAAAGAAGCCGTGTTTGTGTGCGCGCGTGTGTGTGTGTGTCTGACGGAGCGTACATGACTCAGTGACTTTGCAAAAACTGTCAGAGGAAACCGTTGAGTTTGACATCAACCATTAACTGAAGTCAGAAATTCATTTTATGACAAACACATGGTCACAGACCACTAAACACTGAGTCTGCTAATATACACACAAACACTCACTCACACCACAAAACCACAAATACACACACATGCACAATATGAGGGTGTGTGTGTGTGTGTTTGTGTGTGTGTGGTTTCAGGTGGAGCCTCCTACTGGTTTTGTTATAAGTTATTAACAAACCTGTGACAGCGATTCCTCAGACCTCTGCAGGGGCTTATCAGAGCTACACACACACACACACACACACACATACACAGACACACACACACAAAGTGGGCAGTATTCTCAGACACTATGGTTTCTTATTGCCTCTGAACTGGATTTTCCATCCAGTTAAGAAAAACACACACACACACACACACACACACACACACACACACACACACACACACACACACACACACACTCACACTCACACTCACACTCACACTCTAATTGACCTTTACTGGCACTCTCACAGGAAGGTTGCATCTTCCCATTTTCCTGATCGATGCTTCTTTGTTTAGAGACCAGAAGATTCAGTTTCAAACTCTCTTACACTGAAGTAAACTGGCTTCATTACTATTCTCAGAGTTGTTTCTTAAAAACAAGCTGAGAATTTATGGGAATATAAGAAATTACAAATATATTCTTGACTATAAAGCAAAAATATTTTCACTACAGCGCTTGTTGAGCACATTTTGGGATTTATACTTACTTTTCACTTCAGTTTTTGCTTCTACATGCATATTCTGAGCTTACTGACCTCTCTGTTTACTGCAGGAGGTTTTTCACTGTGTATAATATTATTATTACAGAGAGAAACAGTGACCAGAGCTACAGAAATAAGACCCTAGTTGTGATAAACTGGAATGATCCTTAATCAGCGTTGGGTACGACGTGTTTGCCGTCTTACTGGTAGTTTGATGGAGGGTTGATATCAGGTTGTTATCTGTGCCTTCGTTAGAAAACACTGGTCGGGTAGCTTGGTGTGGTCCACCAAAAAAGGGGGGAAATGTGACTCTTGATTGCTCCAAATTTGTCTTATCTGACATGCTAACGTTCAGGAATCAGCTGGTTTTAGTTCAGAGTCGCTGAGAGGACGTGACTTCAGTGTCGTAGCAGTCATTGTGGCTAACGTTGAGCCCACTGATGACCAGGGTTGAGACGGTTACTGTGGAAATGTAATAAGTTACAGATTACTAGTTACCCTATTTAATATGTAATAAGTAATGTTACTTTTTCGATTATTCAATCAAAGTAATGTTACTCATTACATTTGATTACTTTAAGTTCAGGTGTCTTTCATGGATACTGACATGATTTATAAGGGAGATCATTTCTTATAAAGCAACATTTATCTCTCATTGTAAAATGTATTCATTAGTTCATGTAGATTTTGGAATATAAAATAAAGATAATAAAGATAATAAATCTGGGATGGGCTAAATTGGTACTGTGACTCCATTTAAACCAATGTCATGATTAATTTACAAAATATAAAAAGATTTCATAGAACTAATAGAACATGTTAAATATTTTAAAAAATGAGGGAAAAAACCCTCCTGAGCAAAATCTTAAAAGTCTGACTTCAGATGTAACCTCCTTTATTATAATCATCAACATTTTCATAAGTGACTGTAATTTAATGACACATTTCACTTATTGTGTAATTTGGCCGTTACATGTAACCAGTTACTCCCCAACGCTGGTGATGATGGTCAATCCCTCCAAACTGTCGGCTGTCTCTTTATTAAATTATAACATGTCCCTTTCTTTAGTTAACACAGATGATGTAACACAGATGGAGGCATTAAAGTTGTTGTAATGAAACTTTTTTTTTTTTAACTTTCCCAACACTTTTCCAGGACCTTTTTAATCTTCCTCTGCTGTCAATAAAGCCCAATTTAAACTTCTACTTTAGTGACCTTGAGGAATCACACCAACACTGTAACAGGAAGTCATCTCTAGCTCCACTGAAGGCTCTACTATAGAGTATACTTCACTGACTCCACCTCATTCTTTAGTTGACCTTTTCTGCCCTGACCCACCTTGATTTGTTTGATCAATGAAATAGAAAACTCATCTGTAGCTAGCAGTCACAGTAGAGTATAAATGATCACAAGGTCACAAACGTTGGGGGAGGGGTTGTGTTAGAAAGCTGTTGACACCCGCATAGATCAGCACCTTGATATATGTCAATTTGATGAATAGAGAAACTTCAGCAAGGACACACAGTTCTCGCTCACGTTGTCGATGAGTCATAAAACACTGACTTGAACTTTGGCCAAGACCCACCTACTGTGCAGGTCTCCGCACATGTCTTAGCAAAACACACACACACACACACAACCAGAAACACACACACTCCTGTTGAACTTTAAGCTAAAACACAGCACAGAGTAAAAAATTGAAGTGCTGCTGTAATTATGTCAAAGTCTTCAGAGCTTTACTGCAATACTTTTTCTTTTTTTATATATAAACCTCACCTGCATGTGTCTCCATTACAGACTAAAGCTAGTTATTTTGGGTTTAGGTAAAAAAAAAGTAGATTTTTCAGCCACAGATGTCTATAAATTCAACAAATGCAACAAGAACTGAAAATGTATAAACTTAGTGGCACAGCTGTTGTATTGGATTGCATTAGATTGCTCAGGTATTCCTTATAAAAGTGCTCGGTAAGTGTGGTTAGTGTTAGCCAATTCATCAACTGGAAATATTTCAGATGTTTTCCTTCATTTTATACACACTCCCCCAAAATCCAGCCTGGCAAATTGTTACCTTTTCTACCTATGATCGTAACCTGATGAATTAGTGTTATCTCTATGTGATCACATTTTGATTGTGATATCACTAAAAGCTTAAATAATGCATGTTTAATTAAAGGTTTTACTAGTGTTGTAGTTTAATCCTGCATTTAGCTCAACTTCAGTTTTCCGAGTATGCTAATGCTAAATTGTGCTTTTTTTAAGGAAGGTTTTGTGTAGTTTACAGTTTTCAGAATAATATAAATGTTGTTACAGTTGTTCTCTGCAACCACGTAGCGTCAAACTCCTGCTGATTGTCTGAAATCATCACAATTGGCGACAGACTGCAGTTGTTTGGCCACATCGAGGTTACATTTTTAACTTTTAAGCAGTCTATGTTGCAGATTTTATAGTATGATCCTGCAGAGGCTGAGGAGTAAAATTCGCCTCCACACTTGCAGATTATATCTCATATCACACGCAAAAAAATGATAAATATAAAAGCTTGTGATCAGTGTCAGTGGGGGCCCACGCTGGTCTCTGAAGGCCTGATAGTGGTGCAGTATACAGGTTGAAGCAAAATGTTGGCAGGCTGTACTGTCAGCACAGATCTAGGAAAACAGGTCTGACCAGAGTACCGGCAGGCTTTACACCTTTCATTCTCTCCTATCCTCCACCTCCCTCTTGTTTCTATTCTTTCTCCTCTCCCTCTCCCTCCCCCGAGCCTCCCATTTTTAAATTAAAACACCAGCAATAGCAACCACAGTGGACGCAGCCGCAAGTCTCCTGGAGTCAGCCCTCTGCATGCTCGTGAGACATGGGAGAGCCACGTATGAGTTTATTGCATGCACACGTGTTACAGGCTAAGTATTTAACCCCGGCTGATGCACACATGCATGCCGGCCATATGTCAAGAGATTAGCATCTTTCCAAATCTGCTGATATACGTTAAGAGGCAGAAAGCTGCAGGTTTAACCTTGGTCATATGGGTCAGGTGAAGAAGTCACACCGCCCTAAACCTTGCATACTAACTATAAATTGAAGAAATGTGGGATTATGAATGAAACATCAGATATTTGAATCCCTGGTATGAGAAGCTTCCTGTGAATTCCTCTAGGGTTCAAAGCGGTAAAGCCAGAGAAGTTTCGGAGGGAATGTTAACCCCTCTCTTTCAGCGGCGAGTCGTCCTTGAGCAGATTATTTGACCTCTGATTACTCAGTGGCTGAAGGTAGAAGCCTGAGCAGGTGTGAATATTTGTGACGGGATAAGTTTGGACCAGAGCGTCACTGCAAAGTCATACGAGTGTTTTTTTAAACCTTTTTTAAAAATTATTAAACGAAGATGAAACATAAGAATCACTTCACCTAGAGAGATGAGTGTTGACAGATGGGAAGATTGTCCTCATTAAAAAACTAAAAACTAAAAGTGAAGCTGAATCATGATGAAAGACGGAAAGCAGAAGACTAAAAGAGAATAATCCATGATGACAGTTGTGTTTATCTTACGAGCTAATGTTAGCAGGGAAGCTAATGAGCTTCTTGGCTGTGAGTATGTGGACTAAGCACAAGCATAAAGACATGACATGGCACAATTTTGACTCGGACACTCCACACACACACACACACACACACACACACACACACACACACACACACACACACACACACCACACAGGCACCAACCTCCAAACATCTAAAGTATTCAAAACATGTCACACACATGAGTGTATTTCCTTTTTGGGGTTATCATAATAAAATTCCCATATTATTTTTGCTCCACAGGTTTCTGCTGTTAGAGAGAAAAGATGTTCATGCTTAACTGATCAAAGAATAAAATTAATCCACCAAATGTTTTGATAACCGATTAATCATGTGAGCCATTTATCAAGCAAAAATGCCCAAAGTTGGCTTTAAAATGTGAGGAATTGCTGTGTTTCTCTGTCTTCTATCATAGAAAATAAAATATCTTTCTGTTGGACTGTTCATCTGAAAAAACAAGCAAATTAAAGACGTCAGAGAACTTTTAATTGGCTTTTTTCCACCTCCTTTTTAGGACATTTGATAAACCAAACAGTTGATTGATTAACTAAAAATGCAACTAACACATTAGTCAGCAATATAAATCATTTTTGCAGCCCGAGAGATGATAAATAAGGAAGAATTATGACCAGTAAGCCCCAAAATGTTATGATAAAGTGTCATTTAAGATCATAAAACAAGCAGTGAGTGTGCTGAAAAAGATGCTTCAGTTTATTTTTTGACAATTTACTATCCTGTCAGGATTTGGAGGGATGATATCAAATTAAAAACAAGACTGAATATAGTCAAAATAGGGTCGCTGTGAGAAAAATAAACCGGCTAAATAGTCAGATTAGTGCTTTAAATGTAGACGCTGTGGCAGAGAAGTAGCCGTGGCAACAGGATAAATGAGTTTAGCTCTGATCAGTGTTGACATCAGTTGCGAAGCTCTCACTGCGGAGCCGCGGGGAGATGTTGTGAGTTGTTTAGTGACAGAGACGCTAACACACACACACACACCCCTCCCCTTATCCCCCCCTGCCTCTCCTGTTATATCCAAGCCAGGTTTCTAATCTGGCACGCACCCTAAAATAGCAGGAGTTTATGTTTGTAAACGGTTGCTCTGTCATAACAGCTCATACCAGGAGATCTTAAAGATAAACTTATATTAAACTTAATTATGAGCGTCTGATTAAATTGACTCGTTAATGTGAAATAAGCTTAATGATCTCTGGATGTGGAATTATAAACCTCCGTCAGCAGGTGTCACATACAGTTGAGTCATACGCCGTTTTTACATATGAACTATGAGCAATGTCTGGAAAATCAGGCTCAGACATTTTCCGGAGAATCCACGACCGTATTCACACACAGACTCAATCGGACATTACTCAGGCTTTGTGCTAGTGAGCTGCCAGCCGGGGTAAAGTCTTTTTAATGTCTGATCCGACTGATTTGGACATTTGCGCCTCTAGGTAATGTCTGTAAAATTTCAAGGTTGCAGCGTTTAACCTCATTATCATTTTCCCCCTAAAGTTTAAAACAAACTTTCATACACATTTTTACATTTATAGAGGAAAAGCTTGTATTTTAGGACGGCATAACTCATATTCTGTTTCTGCTTGTTCCAACACACTGTTGATGCTTCATTAAATGGTTGCACCATATCTGATGGTCAGTGTTGGGGAGTAACTAGTTACATGTAACAGCATTATGTCATTTAATAAAACAATAAATGTAACTTTAATCCATTACAGCACTCAAAAGCACTTTACAAGACACATAAAATAATAACAACAGTACATCAAACATAATAAATCAGCAAACAAAAACTGAAGTGAAAAGTAAGGGGTAAAAATCCCAAAATGTGCTCAATAAGTGCTTACTGTAGTTAAAGTCTGCTAAAAGTTACTCCGCTCTGAATCCAATGATATTTTAATTGGTCTTCTCAAAATATTTTTGCTTTTATAGTCAAGAATATATTTGTAATTTCTCGTTGACATTGTGTGTGACTTGCTTCTGTGTGTAACTGTATTATATTAACTTTAGTATTAGCTGCATAATGTTTTAATCGTGACCTGCCGAGGGGCTGCAGATGGAAATTAGATGTAACATTTATGCTTATAAGTTTACATGTTTCCTTACAGATAAAGCAAGTAAATAAATACATTTTTCCTCATGTAATTTTAACCTTGTTTGAAAATTAGAAAAAATAATCAACTGTAATAAGTTACAATACTTTGATTAAATAATTGAAATAGTTACATTACTTATTACATTTTAAATAGAGTAACTATTAATCTTTCATCTATTATATATTTGATATGCTTGGAAGCCTTAAAATCCTGACGAGAATTTAAATTAATGTTGCACAGATATAAGAAAGACTTTTCAGCACAAAATGACTCTGTACAAAAGGTCCAGCAGAGCCTAATCTCTTTAAATCCAACTTCTTAACTTCTGCAGAGTAAAATGAAAAGAGACTTATCTGGAACTCTAATTGAAAACTTTTATAAAATGTGACTGTGACTGTACCATCAGCGATTAGACACGTAGCGACCTCCCCAATGCAATGTCTTATTTGCCCTCTCTGTTTTGGTTTCTCTTCTATTTTACCACCTGCTCTGCTTTCATCAGCTCAGTCCATGTGAAGGGGGATGGGGGGAGGATGGAGGGATGGAGGGAAGGAGGGACGACAGTGTGGATTAACTGTGCTGTGTTGTTGCTGCAGTTCACACATTCCAGCGGGCCGATTCGGGCCAACTCTCTGTACCAACACAGAGGCCTCCTTCTGTCCTCTCCTCTGTCCTGGCATCGCTCTATCTCCATCCCTGTCTCTAATTTATCCATTCATGTGTTCTGCACCCTTGAATTAAGTTTTACAAAGAGCCTCTATTAAGTCTGGTCACACCCCCCTCCTCCTTTTCCCCTCTCTCTCTCTCTCTCTCTTTGCATTTGCTTCACATCACCCATCTGTGCTCATGCCACTCAGCAGATTTAGGAATCCTGATTTATAGAGTGCTTCACTGGTGTTTAAACAAGGGCATAGTTTACATGTTTCCCTCCCCAAATGATTAAGGGTCTTTCCAGAAGTCGATCACTAATAAAATACCCTTGGCCACTGTGGTTTGAGCTGTGATTGTACTGCCCTCTGCTGGCCAAACAGTGCAACCCCCTCCAAAAAAATCCCAATGTCAGAGTTACAAGGCAGTATTATGTCTTTCTTGATAGGTTGATATCGTCAAGTCATTGTTACTGGACAGATTTTGGACCCTAATTGAGCTGATAAGCTGCCTAAAAATGTGATTCTCATGACTTTAAATGATGATGTTAGATTTTTTTGTGAAACACTGAGCTTTTGCACTTTTCTTTGCATTTTTTTTAACATAAAATAAATCAGTTTCTATAAACATGTTCTTCAGAATGAACTTCAGCTATAATCCACTGTGGGAAAAAACGTTTGTTATAGATACACTGAAGCTTGTCGTCCATCACTTGATTTCAATGGACTTGGTAATAA
Organism: Scomber japonicus; assembly: GCF_027409825.1. NCBI lineage: Eukaryota > Metazoa > Chordata > Actinopteri > Scombriformes > Scombridae > Scomber > Scomber japonicus. The sequence goes on from NC_070586.1 coordinate 10,367,839, forward strand.
AGGAATATAAAGATGTTCTTAATGTACTCTGTAGTATAACTGATGCCTAAATTATATAAACAAGTAAATAATAAAAAATATATTCTTGAAGTCTATTTTGCTGATCATATTGTAAAATAAATTCCAATACTCTCATTAGTTCAGATATTTAACAGAATTAATTAATGAGGAAAATGATATCTGCTGCTCTAATATTATGTTACTGTGTTTATGCTAATAAAGGAATAATGAGTCTCAGGATCATAAAGCTGTACTCTGTCTCACATTGTCCATTTTTGTTTGTGTTGTTTCTGTCAGGGACGAGTTGAGGTGGAGGCCGGCAATGAAAACATGAAGTTTGAGACCGGACCGTTCTCTTACTACGGCGTCATGGCGCTCAGTGCCCCCACACTGGGTGAGTCGACTACCCCATCTCTCCCCCCACCATCCTCCTCTCCTCTCCTCCCTGCCTTTCTCCTCTTCTCTTCTCTTATCCTCGGATAGGCTCGTAGTATTTGTTCAATATTACTTCACAATGAATTGATCTACTATGATTACTTTAGTATTTACAGTGTAATGGGTCAGATTTAAAGGGCTCTACTGCCACCTAGTGGTATGATGTTAGAGGACAACAGCCTCCTGCAGCCAGTAAAATATTAGGTTTTACAAACTTATGTAATCTATTCATTTAGATAGATAAATATAGGTGATATTATTCCAGTATTCTATAAATTGAGATGCACCAATTTGAACCTCTGAATAGGTATCAGAGCCAAAACTGATTTTTACTAAGTGGATCTCACATTAACAAAATACAGATTCTTTTTCAAATAAAATTTTAATGAGTTCCACCTGGTGAAGAATACAAACTTTATATTTGGGCAAGAATAGGGCACTAATGTTGGATCAATTCTTAATACTAGTGGATATGCTGAGTTGAGGTATTAAAATAAAATAAAAAGCTTTGTATTACATGAAATATGCACATTTTACATAATGCAAAAGGCAATATATGTTCTGAAATTCACAGTTTTTGATTACATGTCGGTTGGTGGACAGGTGCAGCATATGCTTCAAATGTCAACACAGCATGATATCAACGATTTTCACAAGGCTGCTCAGTAGTAATCAGTAGATTTTAAAAGATTCTTAAATACTAGAAAATAAGTTTTCTGTATTGCGCTTTAAGCTTTAACATCTCATAGTAGTGAGCAGCCATAGAGTCGGAAGCTGAAGTGCGCCACCCGAAGAAGTTAAGAACTGAAATGATTTGCTGATATAAAGTTGAGAGCTGAACTGCAACACTGTCGAAGCTTGAAGCTGAAATGAACTGCCTAGAAATGCTGAGACTATAAACGCTTTGCATGGAAAGCAGGCAGATGAGCTGCGTTGCTGCACACACATTGAAACCAACAGCGCATCCACCTGAAGATCTGAGAGCTGAAATGTTTACCTGAAAAGCAAAGAATTAAACAACATTACCAGACAGAGAAAAAATTAAATGACATACATTGATTAAAAAGGTTTGTGGTAGACACACACATTCAGAGTAAGAACACAGGTGCTGGACTAAATAACAAATGTGTAAAAGCAAGAAAAGAGCAGAAGAGCAGGTCTGAAGAAGAGCACTGAGCTTCAAATCTACCTGCATTGGGAGCTGCAGTGTGCTGACTTTTTTCTTGCTTTTAAAAGAAAATACATCAATTACCAGCATGTTCACATGAAGAAAAGGACTGAAGGATGAAAAAAGATAAGGCACTTAAATTGTAGTAGTAGAATACAAATGAAGTGTAACATGTATGCCTTAAAACAATCACACAATAATATAATTATAAGGACTAAAACTATTACATAAAAAGTGACCTTCAGTACATGAGGGAGCTTCCCTTAGAGCAGAGAGAAAACTGTGCTGAGTGATGAGATGTGCAAAAAATAAGAGAGTCAGCATCATTTACATGGTATTAAAAAATCTGACACTTCTCTCTGGGCAGCAGCTTAAAATTATTTGATTAAGATAGTTTATATAGAATGTAGTTAAGATAAAACGTTATGATTTATGCATTTTACTGCACTTAAAACACTTTATTGAAACCAAAGTTAACCTGTGTGGCTCTCAGTAAACAACTGCAGCGTAATATTTACATCCAGTTACTATTAACCCTCACATATTGCTCATAAACTGACTCATAATTAGTCTCTACACCACATTTATAAATTCCCCATCAATCATTAATAAGTGTTTGATTAATCTTATGGAGAAAAAAGACATTTACAATCACTATTTTACAGTCTTTTTATAGAATATGATGATTTTTGTAATAAACACAGGTCAAATTTGTACATTTACGTGTACAGAAATGGGTATCAGCTGCACAAAAATGAAACAAATGATGCATTTTATTTCCATTTTGTAAACTGTGGGTCACATTAGGAAAGGTCCAGCCATAACAAATGTGATGTTTTTACTTTCAAATGTCCAACCAGTCAAATTTGACCTTGAATAGTATGAAAGGGTTTATCACAGGATAAACAGCACCACCTGGTGGAAAATGTAATAATTACACACATACATTTTTTTAAAGCAGTCCAATGACCCAAAATAAAACATATAAACACATACGTTCACAATATGTAAGATTTAATTTATATTATAGTTATTAAAAATTATTGAGAATTTGTTTACACATTTTACACCATTTTACTTAAAACCTTCTATAATTTACTTGTTTAATTAAATCTTGCCAGGTTTGTGGTCACATGTTCACACTCACTGCGGTTTTGATTCACAGCATTTGTTCAAACATGCTTGGTTGGTGTTTACCTCGTCGTATTTTAAGCAAGGAAATTAAACTTAAAAGGTTTGTTTTTTCTTTTTTAGATACATGTTATAGCATGTGATATAATTTAATTAAGTGGTAGAGGTGAGGTCTGGTCTGCGTACGTTAACAAATACGGGAGTTAAACGAACACATGCAAACAGACTCCTCAGGTGCAGCGTGCCCTCGTTCACCTCCTCGTCTGTGACCTCGATGACTTGCTCGTGAACAACAGTGAATGAACAGATGATACACAGAGAGAGCGTTTAATAAATTAAATTATATCAGTTAAAAAGGCCCAGCAGAGAAAAAAAAGTGATGTTTTTACTGTGTTAGAATAAAAGCCTATTTTTGAAGTTAGAGGAGTGAAATGTTTCTCTGATGTGTGAGAGAGAGTTCACTGAGTTCACGGGGAGCGTTCATGTGTTGGATGGGGGATGGGGCAGCAGGGAGAAATGCCTAACTGGTTGCTGAAATCTCTCCTGCTGATGACCTTTGAACTCCTCCCCTCCTTACCTCCCTCTCTCTCTCTTTTTCTCTCTCTCACACACTCAGTTTTCACTCCCTTAAATACAACATCACTCTTATCTTTCTTCTATTTGCCAGTTTTTCAGTTTTGTGATGTTTTCTTCCTGTTGATGACATGCGGCCGTCAGCTTGTCTCTCTGTTGTCCGTTTGTGTCAGTTTGACCTCTCCTTTCATGTCTGTTTACATGTCAGTCTATCTTTTCTGTCTCTTTTCTTCTAAACCTACATCTTCTACTCGAAGGCTGCGCTCAGACTGACACTTGGCAAAAAAGTTGATCTTTGCTGAACATTTGCAGCGTCCTACAGCAGCACACTACACGAGCCAGTCAAATATCCACATGCATACATTCCTGGTAAATTATTTTTCAACAAAATTATATTTTTACTTACCTGGCCGTCATTTTGAGAGAGTTCAAGTATTGAATGAACTGAAATCCTTCTTCATTCACTGCTGTGCAATCTTTCTGTGTTTAATGTGTAGACACACTCATTGATGTTTTACCCAAACTGGCCTTCGTGGATAATGTTGTAACATCTGAAAAGCACCTGTTCTCTCACGCGGCTCTCATTGCATTTATATTTAATGCACCTTTGGCCTGAACACCCAGTCATGCCAAGATCAGACAACACAAAACTGACCCAATAATAACCTCATCTGACAACGGTCAGGTTGACAGTTTGCCATTTTTCCGTTTATTTACATCTACAACGTGCTCTGACTAAAAACAGCAAGAGTGCGTAAATGGTGAAGTAAAAGAGGCTGCTCTGCTCGATCACCCTTGCAAGTCATGCAGCTTGAGGAAGGTAACATGTTAACATGAATCACATGATACACATCACTGCACTACATTTAACCAGGTTTCTTCATCCTGCCCACAACATATTAAGTGATAAACCAGCGTGGCCAAATACAAGGAAGTAAGTATTAGAAGCCATTTAAAGTGTCGTTTAGGGCAACAATTACTTGTATTTCATTTAGGCCAAACGGTGAACATATTTTCATTTCAGCTGATCTCAGCAGGTGATTTCACTTGGAGTTAAGACCCTTAAAGGCTGCCTTCAACTTCTGCCCTGATGTGTTCCTTATAAAAGGCATAAATGTTGAATCATCTGATGCCAGCATTACTCTCTTCCTCTCCTATTTGCTCTTCCTTCTCTCTTCTTCACTCTTTCAGGACCTTGAAATACAGATTGTGTTGTATATGAAACTTACATTTTTCATTTCCAAGGCTCATTCACCCAGTTTACTCGACTATTAATAGATTAAACTTTCAGGTGTTCCTCTTTGCTTCTGAGAAATGTCCTTCTCAGAAACTGTGCGAAACATCTCGAGGAAAATACCTGACGAGATGTTCCTCTAGAGCAGAGTTTCTTCATGGTTTTGCATGTCCTCACCCAGTCTGGAAGCAGACCTGTCTCTCTGTCTCCCATTGTCTCACTGACTCTCCCTCCCTCCCCTTCATCCCCCCCTCCTCCCTGTGTCCCATCGAAAACCTCCTCCTTCTCTCCTCTCAGTGGCTGCACCTCGTCCTCGCCACCTCTCCTTTAAGAGGTTTTCTCTGTTCTCTCGGTTGCCAGGTAACCTTCGGCATGTCTGGGTCCTTTTAACACCAAGGATGGGGGGGGGGGGGGGGGGGGCGGGTTAGAGTTGAGTTAACAGGCCTGGCTCTTGATTCGCCAGGTGTGGTTTAGAAACATTTGCACATGTTGCTTTAGAAATTAGAAAAGGGTAAATTAACACCCAGTCACAGAGGGCAGAATATGTCTCCAGCACTGCTTTCTATGGGCTGAAAGAAAGGAGTTGCACTCGTGAGCACGCTCCCATCAATGATGCTCGAATCACCTGCTATGACATCATTGATTGTGTTGTGGCCAAGGGTGCAACATGTCCAAAGAAAGCAGTTTAATTCACTGTTAGGACAGCAAAGAGTTACAAATGACAGTTTTGGCAAATAAGCTCCTTTCAACCTCATGCACTCCTGTTTTTATTGAGTCATTGTTTTATTTACATTCTTTTTTGCTGAGCTGATGAGTAGGAGGCAGTGAGAAGGTTTAAAGCTATGAACAAAAATATTCAGGTACGGGTCAGCGTACAGTATGTTACTTACTAATATACACACTGTATATGAATCACAAGACATCTGGAAACCTCTGTGATCTGTCTGTTATTCACAATGTGCACAGTGTTTTTCCTTACCCAGATAAAATATTTAGATACTTGATCATATAGTATTACCAGGTGTGAACAGGGTTTGGAAGTAGTTTCATCACTGTGCTTTCTTTAGCCTAAAGTCTATACTCCAAACTAATTATTTTATTTATCATATTTTACAGTATTTAGATGTGAGAAGATGTTATATATGCAGAACAGTTTAAATGTCTTTGAAAGCTGCAAACTAAATGCAAGGGGATCAGGGCTGAGATATGCAGGGGAGACAGTAAATTACAGAAATAGAAATGATATTTTTTGTGTGAGAGCACTTCAGAGTAATTCAATGATTAAGAGAAATTGGTGGAGAAGATTTTAGTCTGTGAAACAAGTTAAGATTTCACTCTCATGTTGTGAATTAACCGAGAAATTCAGCATGGATTTGAAAATATGGAAAGAAAGAGGAAGATGAGTCGTGCAGGTTGTCTCTATTTAGAGGTGACGCCAACACTAATCTTACAGCTCACGACAGTATTTGCATAATGCGATGGAGACCTGGAACACAGCGGAGATGCAGATGTGAAACAGGCACAGTGAGAAGGTTGATCAAAGAGTGTATCTGCCAAAATGTCAGCGCAAATCTTGAACTGCGAGTGCGCTTGGAGACAGAAAATGATCGCCTCTAAGACGGAGCAGGATAGGATAACATCATGAGACACCCAGACGGGACTTGATGCCCCTCTAGGGGGTTAATCTGTCCACTCTCTGCAGCATCAACTTTGGATGCATCCCAATAGCTTAAGATGGTTGCTTCCTGTTTGTTTAACTTCACTGTTTACATTTAAATTCATTATAAGTTTCTGATTTTAAATTAAAAAAAATAAGGAAGGAGAATACAGAGCTATTGAGATGCAGCCTGGGATTTTTATTTCAGATGTTTTTTCTTCCTCTCCTTCATCTTCATGATGTAGTATCAATCCTAGTTTTCATGATCAAATCGCAGTAACAGCTGAAATAGTTTGTAGTTTGGTAGAGTACAAAATCATTTCTCCTCAACTTAAACTAAAAAAAGGTCCAGTTCTAAATGTAATCCCAGTATCTACTCAGTCCTGCTTCTTGAGAATATGACTCATGATTGTTTGTTAAACTGTCTCGTAGCAGATGAGTATTTTTTTTCCTTTCTGCCTCTGGGACTTTTCATTAGACGATGTGGGATGCGGGTAGTGATGGTTATTCTTTGGAATCTGGTCCATCACTCCTTCATCTTAATTTTAAAAACACTAATCACTCTGCGGGCACCAGATCACAGCCAGAAGTCGGTTGTTTTTAAAACCTCCCTGGTGATTATTCTTGAAGATCCAGTAGACAACCTTTTCTCTGTGTTTTAACAGTAATTGAACTGCAGCCAAGGCAGAAAAGTTTTTAAAGAAAAAGCCTTGATGGAAAGCTGCAGAAGCATAAATCAGACTATCAGTCAGTTTAGTTAATGCTTCGGCTAACTGTGAGTAAACAAGTATGTAGTTTCTGCTTCTAAGGTTAAGAAAACAGTGAAGTGAAATGCTCTGTGAATACATAATACAAGTATTTAGAAGTTTTGACAATGGTTCTCATCTAATTATGTCAATAAAAGTTTACATGACATAAACAGGACTCTGTTACTGTGTCACAAAGCCTTTAAGAGACCATCATAGCTGGAAAAGCTTGAGGAGTCCTGAGCGATTTGGAGAGCCATAGCTCTTAAAGGATGTGGCTGTCAATTTTCTATATTTTTCTTATTGTCAAAAAAATCTCATGTGCAGAGCCAAACCAATAATTAACTGATTCTACTTACAAAGTATTATGTGTGTATCCAAAACCTGATACATCTTATTTTTCCGTTTGGTAGATCTCTACTGTTGTCCAAAAACTATTAAAACATATCAATGATCCGCACCGCTGCACTGGGTGACATGTTCATTGGTCACAAAAGGTTACAATCACAGAAGTTCGGTTTGAAACGACTTCAAAGACCCCAAAAGCCACTGTCCTGTTACTTTTGAAAATATTGTGTCAATTTTAAATTTCCCCCATCAATAAAGTTACCCTACCCTGCCTATCTGTATTTTTTGGACAATTAGGAGGTCTATGGCACAGATAAATATAATATATTAGACTTTGGATGCAACACTTTTAAGTAGATTAGTTCACCATTGGTTTGGCTCTGCACCTGAGATAAAAAGAAAGATAAAGGAAATCGCTAGCCATATCCTTTAAGCAAAAGATAAAATTATCTAACTAAAGAAAGGTTCCCTACTGGATCTCCTGTCTTCAATATCGACATAATGAAGAAACGTTTTCATGACTAAGTCTAACCACTAACTAGAACGTAGTCGTAGATATCCAGCATTTCACTAGCTAGATTAATTCCATGAAAAGCTAACGCAGTTGACGTGTCCAGGTAAAACAGTTTCCTATGACTCACTGAGGCCCCCTGCTGGAAGACTCACACCTACTGGTAATAATACACTTGTGGTTTTGAGCTTGCGTGTGGAACGTGCGTGTGAGTGCGTGTGTGACACATTCAACAGTACAGTTTTGTTTGGGTGAAATCAGCATGTAACCATGTCAAACCAAACTGTCGGCTGGATGATTCACCTGAATGTTACTTATCATGGTTTCAGTAGTTTGGTTGAGCAGAGGTGGAAATTAAAGAGCGAACGGAAGTGTTTTAGGCACGATTATTAGGTGTTATTAAAGCCGTACTATGCAGGATTGGTCGGATCAATCATTCAAATTTGGCTTCTCTTTCATGACTTAAAGACACCAGAGCGAGAGACAAAGAGAGATACAGACATGGACCTGCTCTCTTTATACATCTTCAACACTAATTGAGAGCAGAAAAGTGAGACGGAAACGGCAATGTAACCTGGTCACTACTCTACGAGTCCTGACCTCACACCTTATTATCTGGCGTCTGAAAGCTCGATGCCAGAAGCATATAGCAAAATAAGGGCAGAGGGTGGAGTCTCTGCAGATAAATGCACCATCATGCACTTTTAATGAGTCATAAGTGATGATTAACGGGGAATATTTTTGTAGGAGACTGTACGTTGTATGTTGAGGAAAATCCTGCATAGTCTACCTTTTTAAGAGACTGTTTATAACGATGACTAAGAGTAAAACAGGAAAGGACAAAACCTGCTGGAATCAGTCCTAGTTTTGTGTATCTGATCTAAAAGTCTATTTTGATGTTGTCTTACTTTGAAACCCTCAAAAAATAAGCCTGGTGTAAATGGACAAATGAAAAGACAGTTGCTTTATTTTAAAATTAGGTGCTTTTAACCCTTTAATACCCAAACCCTAAAGTTACAGCTGTATACTGTATAGAGCTGTAAGGATTAGTAACCCATCCATCTATTATTATTATTACAATTACAGTTGAATCATTCGAGACCATTTTAAAACAAAAATGCTAAACATTTCTTTTTGCAGGCTTTTGGGCTCTGGGACACTAGGATGGTGATTTTTCTGACTTTTTGTAAATCAAGAACATCCTTAGTGTAATCTGATGAGCCATGTACATTTATTATTAATACAACAGGGCTTTAGTTCTACAACAAAAACAACCAAATGTCTTAACCCACTTATTCATTATATCCACTGACGATTATTTATCCAACATTTAATTCTGTTCATATTTTGTGAAAGCACCAGTACTCATCCCTACAACATTGCCTTACTATCGATATTGCAGTATTTTTGATAACCCTAACCCTATTTAGTCCATATCACCCAGCCTTATGTGATCACCATGTTTTACTTGTTTCCACCTCTGTTATAATGAGCTGTTTGTTATCTTGCATCATGCACTTCATGCCATTCTGCAAAAACACCTGTTTTACTTGAAATCTGTGCGTGTGAAACTATGAGTCTGGTTGTTTGTGTAATTTCGTCTTTATAACAGTAAACTTGAGTCACTGCTTGTTATTGCTACTGGAAATTTTTTATGTGTGTGTCACTGCTTTTTGAGTGTGTGAGGGACTCGACTTGCTGCCGTGATACTGAGACCAAGAGTTGGTCATGAGCTTGTATGTTTGAGCAGATGAAATAACTCAACATTAACCGCCTTTTTCTAGCCACCATCTGTCTCTCTCCTCCTTTCACAGATTATATTCAACACTTATTTAGACTGTATTATTATTATTATTATTATTATTATTATTATTATTTTTATGTGTTTCATTAAGTAGTCCTATCCATTCATATCATTATTATTAACCTGCATTTGAACTCACACTGCATCTTGTGCTCACAGCGTCTTCCATTGATCTGTGTTTGCATCATAAATTCATGAATGGCTTTGAAGCAGAAGCTTAAAAGCTACGCCGCAGCTTTCTGTAGTGATAAACAACGTCTCCTATTCATTTATGTATTCAGGACGGCCTGTTAGATCTTCAACACGCAGTTCTGTCCCATGATGGCTAAGACATGTTAATAATCTTTTTCTTTGTGTGTCTGTGTTTGTGTGTGTGTGTGTGTGTGTGTGCGCATATTTCCAGAGTTTCGTTCGCCGTCGCACCTCAGTGGCTTGAACCGCACAGCCTCTCTAAGCGGAGCCGACAGGACTGAATCTCTGTCTGTCAGCGGCAGCAACAGCCAGCTCAACAACAGCATCCCGGCGCAGCAGTACACGCCTGACTTCTACGTCCGAGCCCTCACCGACCTGCAGTTCGTCAAGGTGAGTCCTCGGTGTTCTTACAGTCAGTGAGTGTGTGAAGCAGCCACAGCGGGGGAACCAAATATTTTCCTTAACAGGCTAGAAAGTGACAACCAAACCACTTTGTATATCATTATTATTTGTAATAGTAGAATTTAGGCCACAGGAAATACCTGTTTCTGTTGGTTGGCGGGCAGGTGTTGAAGCGTCAGTGACAAATAAGAGTTAGCAAGATGGGCAATTCAAATATATCTTAAAATCAGGTTTGTTAAAATGTACATTTAGTGTTTTTGATGGTTTTATGTCATTTGAAATGACATTTGCACCTTTTTTCACCAAAAGTAAGATTGAATGCTCCTGAAAATGTCAAATGGTGTAACCACAAATATTACATATTTTGATTGATTTTTGATCTCCATCATTCTCCAGATTAAATGTAATATTCAGAACAATTGTATTCCATTACCTTTATTTAATATAAAAAGTTATAATGTAAGATCATGCCAAACTAGTTGATGTGGTGTTTTATTGAGAATTTAGCGTTTTTAAGCGAGTTTAATTATTTGGTACAAAGTTTTTCTGGTTACACCACTTAGACATTTTTGCCATATTCTTTAATATATTCCCTCAAAATGGATTAAAAGCAGAAATTTTATTCTGCATCCACAAGAAAAGAATGTGTGCAAGTTATTCATACATTTATTTTTAAATTTGACCAAACCGTCTGTGTGTGTCGGTGTGTGTCGGTCTGTGTCTGTGTCGGTGTGTGAGTTGTTTGTATGGTATGTCCGGTATGCTATGTAATGATAAGGGGAAATTATTCTTAAAAACAGTTATTATGTTGCCATGACAACGTCACTTCTGCTAAATACAGTCATCTTACCAGTGAACTGCCACTGGTGGAAATAACCCAAAGAAAATCAAAACTGACCACAGACTTTAAGTAAATGATGGTTTGAGCGGACGAGGCCTCAGTTAAACTGAGATTGGTCTGAAACATCTTCATCTTTTATCATCTTATATCAAAGAGGACTGCTCCCAAATTAATGAAAAAAGTTACTTGTAAATATGTGCAGTAGCTTTGATGTCAACATGAAGATAGACTTGACTTCACACTTGAATGTAGGGATTTAAATACTAGTGAAACAACAGTTATACAAATCATACACATCTAATCATTTATGATAAATAAATACCCCTAATACCTCCTCACGCACCCTCCGTTCTGAAAACATAAACATAAACACCCTCCAAGCCCCCAAGAACCAAGCTCCGCACCATGGGTGATCGGGCCTTTTCCTCCCTGACCACCTGAGGGCTCCACAGACTGCAGATGTTTTTAAAAGAGAGCTAAAAACTTATCTTTTACTAAAGCATTTTGCTAAGTGTCTTTTATAGGTTCTCCTTTGAACCTTTTTTTCTGCTCTGTAGCACTTGGAGATTGCTTAAATGTTTCTCATCCCTTTTAAAGGAATAGTTCGGAAGGAACATATCACGTTTACATTTTTTGAACAAACAACGGAGGCACAGAGGAAAAAGAAATATCAGATTTTGGATATATGCTAATTATTAATCCTTTAAGTTTGTTTGTTTTTATACTTTTTTATTGAGGTTAAACAAACAGAACAACATACAGTGCTCCCAACCCATCAATCAGAGGAAAAAGAGGAAAATAAATAACTAAGGACATAAATACAATAAATAAGACTTAAATAATAATAAGAAGAAATATTGACAAGTTTGGTTTAAACAGTTGTAGAAAAGGTGCACATCCTCACTTCATCTGTTCCCAGGTGTATGAACTAAACTCCGCAAACGTCTCACCTTCATCACCCCCGCTCTCTCTCTCCTCCAGATCACACGGTCCCAGTACCAGAACGGCCTGATGGCGTCTCGTCTGGACAGCACTCCCCAATCCCCGGAGAGCGGCCACAACACGGTCCGCATGGATCAGACCACGCCCCCCGCCACCGCCAACACCACCATCACAGACCTGGGCGCAGACTCCACCCCGACGGAGAACGGGCCCGACGAAACGACGCTCCTCCTCCTCAACGAGCAGAACTCGCCACACACACCTAACCACCACAGCCAACTGGAAAACAGCATTTGACCCCCCATCACACACACACACCTCCTCCACCCCCCAGCCTCCCCCTCCCCATCCTCCTCCTACGTTTGCACGCATGCACTACTACGCTGAGGAGGGGAGGAGTCTGCGTGTGCGTGCGTGTGTATGTGTGTGTGTGAGAGAGTGAAAGAGACAGCGGACAAGGCCCAAAGAGACGAGCCTTGTGCGGCCATGTTGTGTACATATGCAAGAATTAAACACACACACACACACACACACACACACAAACATGCCAAAGTGTATTTGTGGGGACTCATCTACTCAACATCATAAAGAGACTCACCACAATCCAGACACACATCTTTGGTAGTTCATTGACATCAAAGGAGTGTCTGTATGTATATTATGTATGTGTGTGTATGTGTGTGTGTGTGTGTGTGTGTGTGTGTGTGTGTGTGTGTGTGTGTGTGTGTGTGTGTGTGTGTGTGTGTGTGTGTGTGTGTGTGTGTGTGTGTGTGTGTGTGTGTGTGTGTGTGTGTCTACTTGCTGCCTAATGTATTAACTGACTACATAGACCTGAAGAACCTGCTCATCTGGACCAGAGTGCTCCTCTCTTCTCGCCCATCAACGTGTCATCAGCGTCTAGAGGCCTCACCGATGTGCAACGTCCTTCCTCTGTGTGTGTGTGTGTTTTTAAATGTGTGTGTGTGTGTGTGTTGCTTTCCAATTTACTGTCCCTAACCACCCAAACAAGACTCAGGGAGAATCCGCCCTCCTCCCCTCCCCTCTCTCTCTCTCTCCCTCTCTCTCTCTCTCTCTCTCAGCGTACATACATATATACGTTAAGCATGGTCGAAAGCCGCACTTAGCTCACCAAACCAAACCACCGTCACCGTTTCCTCCGCCGCCGCATGTGTAGCAAACCTGCATCCCCTTCCTACACCCGCCTCATCCATACAGCTAGAAGACAAAGAGCATGTCAGCAGAGTTCAAAACAAAGTAATATATGTTCCATAGAAATTTAAAGAGAGAGAAAAACTGATATTTATTGAATTCTGTGTGTGAGAGGGACACACGAGACTCCAAAAGACTCTTTTTTTTTTTTTTTTTTTTTTGATGGTGGTGGAGGTGGGGAGGGGGGAATTTTGGGGTGGATTTCTACATATATATATATAAATATTATTTTTTTTCCTTCTTCTTCTTGTTTCCTAGATAGAAGCAGTAAGTAGCCCAGGGCCTTTATCCCAGAGTTGTTAAAGAGATTCAGCACCGATAGGCAGCCAGTCTGTATCGTGATTAAGACAATCAATATGATTCTGAATGTGTTCGATTTAAAATTAAAAATGTGTAGGGTACGTTAACTGTGGCCATCCTGCTCTCAGACATCCTCCTCGCTCAGAAACGCCTTTTTTTGTTTTCTTTCTTTCTTCGTGACTCGATTTTATTTTATGTTATTTTATTTTATTTAATCGAGTCACGATGAAATACGTTCAAAAAAAACCGCGGAGGTGTTTGAGAGCGCTGAGACGGATCCTCGTAGAAACATGGCGAGTCCTTTCCTACTTTGTAAGAGAGGTTGTCTGTGTGTGTGTGTCTGTGTGTGTCCGTGTGTGTATGTGTTGAGTGTGTGTGTGTGTGTGTATGTGACCAAAATGGCCATCACCAGACTTGGTGGGAACATAAACCAAAAGAGGGAAACTTAATGACCTCCAGAGTAGAAAATACTTCAAGAAATCTGAAACTTTTATTTATTTTGCTTACAGTTTTGATGTGTGTGCGTGTGTGTGTGTGTGTGTACATTTTTGTCGACGGGGGAGGGGTGAGAAATGTGATTTTTATTTTGCCTCATTGTAAGATTTTTACATGTAAAATGTTCCTTTGCATTCAGTGGTTATATTTGGGTTTTTTTCTGTTTTAATCAGATCTAGAGATGAAGGGGGGGTGGCGAGGTTACTCTTACTGAACGGCAAATTTAAACATTTTATCGTTAATGTTTTATTTTGCCTTTCTGTAGCCAAACACACCGCTCAGCCTCGTCATTAGCCAACTCTTCTCTCCCTTTTCTTTTTTTTTGTATATTTTATTTCATGTTTTTCAAAGATCTTCACACATTCATACACACACTCCAGCTATATTTTACTGTACCTTATGATGAGATTTTAACAGAAAATGTCACCCTAAGAAACTCAGATATGAACACAGCTACTAGCAGAGGTGCTTTGTTTTTCTTCTGGGCCAAATTTTGTGTCTTATGACGGTTGTTTTTTTTTTTCTTTGTCTGATTACTTGCAGAACTACAGCAACGTTTCATAGTTATTATTATGATTTATAGTTATTATTTTTTTTTAGTAATATACAATATGAACAATAAATGCACAACAGGTTTAGGTGCAAATGTTTAGTATTGACTCAACAGGAAATCCATGGCAGAGATTGATTTCTACACTAACAGCAGCTTCAATATATCAAAATGTGCTACAACCATCCTAAAAGTTGTGATTTTAGTAGGTTGAATGACTGCCACATCACCTTCTTGCCTTTTGCTTTCCGTTCATGTATTTTTTAAAACTTTCTTTTAACACATACAGTCTAACTCTCGCAGGCGAATGTTGTCAAAAGGTATTCTGGGAGCTGCAGGAATATAAGACTAGAATATAGACAAAAGCATTTTAACACTTAATCTGAAAGTCACGGCACACAAACTGACATTTTTCCGAGTATTCAAATCACTCAGAGTCACTCGAGGGAGACTGTAAAATTTTTGGAAAAGTACAGTAGAAGTTAAAATGAAACAACTGTTGTATGCGGTCAGCTGCTGATTACTTTGTTTTTCCTCTTGTGCAGTAATTATTATTCAGAATTCAACTGAAATGGGACGCTTCCTGTCTTAAAAGAGGAATAAGGACACTTATTTTTATTTCTGTCTTCAGTGTGGATACAGAAACAAAGCAGGACTCTTTTCAAGTAAATTAGTTATTTTTAGGTTGGAAGAATCACATGGAAAGAAACAGGTTGTGGTTTTTACACTCAAGGGTTGTTTCGCTTTCTAAATCAATTTAATTCATAAAATTGAGCTCATGATTTTACCAAATTAAATGAACATATAATTAACCTCTGAAGTAGTCATGGATAGTTGACTCAAGTAGAAATATTTAATTGTACCTTTTTATGCCATGGGTTTAAGTAAGAGATGACTTTTTTTTTGTTGCCAAAGACACAAGTTGTGATAATCACAATGATAATTCTGCGTTTTGATTCATGGGGCTGATGCATCATGGGTCTGAGCTGTACTGGTGTTGTTGTTTTTTCAACAATATGCCAATCATTTATCCACCAGTTCACTTGAAATGGTCGTGGTGTTTTTTTTTGTTTTTTTTTTTCGTCATTTAACATCCAGATTTGAATATTAAAGCCAGGTGATCTAATCAAAACCTTTGGGGGGATATGTGGGAGCTTCTGAGCTTGTTTCATGGTGTAACACAGTGTGCCTCACACTGCCTTAAAAACACTTCAATCTGAGTCCATTGTTTGGTTCTGTCTTTTCTTTTTTAAAACTGGAAATTGTTCACAGCTACACTGAACATGTTTCAATGTGATTCACAACACTAAAATCACTAAAGACTGGAACTTCATTAATCTCACTGGTTGAGTTGAACCTCAGTTGGTGAAAATGAGGATAGAGGGAAAAATCTGGTCTAAATATAAATAAAAACTAAGAAAACCTGTTTTAAGGAACTGCTGCTTGTGGTACAGATGATAGTTGAGTTGAGTTGTTGTGACCTAATAATGATTTTCAGGTTTTTTTCTTCACTTGTTGTCTCATGATGGGTCCAAACCAAAACCAATGTTAAAAAAAAAAATCTCCACAAATGGTCAACTACTGGTGGTTTTTAGCCAACTCCAAGAAAAACAGCAGTATTGGTCTAAAATTCAGCCGGCAAAAATGACTTAATTACATTCAGGCCATCTATCTATCTATCATTTATAATAATTATGAATGAGAGAAGTGATAGTTCAAATGACGTCAATATAAGGTGACTTGGTAAGGTGGGTATTCCTCGCTAGGAGGATGCGGGTCAGTGATGGGTAGTGGACTTCTGCAAAGGACCACTTCTCGCTTCCCATTTTTGGGGCCAGTGTTACTTCTCACACGGCAAGTCGGGAGAATTGTTTTGAAAACTGTGGCATTATGGTGTTTTAAGTTGCGTAACTTTAAGGAAGTATAAACCACAAGATCAGAAGATTAACCTCAAGCATGGTCTTTCCCTGACTATCATCACAGGATTCATAGGAATCCTTACATGAATATTGCATAGTATACCTTTAATAACAACATCATCACCATAAAGAGTTAGTTTTTAATAAAGCCAAAGATACTTAACTATAGTTTGCTTTTGCCGGCCTGAATTTGAGACCTATATACTGATTGCTTTTTGTTTGTTAGACTAATCCGTGATGTTTGAACGTTAGGGCCTAGCTTAACTACATAAATATTTATTATTAAAGCTAGTTTAAATTTGGAGCATCACCTAAACTAACTAGTTAACACAGGGAGCCCCACAACTCTGGAAGTCCCAATAAAGGCTTAAAATAAAGTGTATTTACTGTACTAGGTGGTTAAACTATATAATTTTAGTATAAAACATGGCTGTGTTGTTATCATTTAAACACTACAGCATCTGTTCAGTTTTGACTCTATAATTTGATTGCATTCATTTTGGGGTAGATGGTATCTTTGAGATCACTAAAATACACAAGTTCACATGTTTTATCTTGGTTGAAATTACTCTTCAGTTTTTACTATCTAGTACAGTAGTAGATGCCTTTTAAAAAAAACAACCCACCAGCAACATGTCTGAGCTTTTGAGGAAAACCCCCAAAAGAAAATGAAATTAAACCTCGGTGATTAAATGATGTATTTTCACCTATTGATGTTAAACTCAACTCATGTGGTCACTTCTGCAGCAGCAGTTCTGTTTCTCTTAATGACTTCTTAACAAGAAGTTCCCAACTTTCTCCATCAATCCAGCCCAGACTCTAATGTCATTTCTTTCTTTTTTTTTTAAATGGAAGCACTTTAGCGAGGAAAAGTATTTTCCCAAAAAAATCATACATTTGCCAAAGTTGCTCGCTCAGTAGCTCTGTTGCAAAGCTGTTACTGACCCAGATTTCATCACAATTGCATCACAGACTCCTTAACATGACGCTGCATTTCTTTTCTTGTTGCTGTCTTTGTAACAGACACACAAAAGGCTTAATGAACTCACTGACTGTTGCCTTCACTGTCTCTTCGGTGACTATATACTGGATTTAGTTTTTGTGTTCATTCCTGACACACTCCCATTTCAACGGACTGTATTTGTTCATTTTGTAGATTTTTTTTTTTTTTTTTATCAGATGAGGCTGAAATTGTTAAGATGTTTTTTTTGTTGGTGTGTATGTATGTGATGAGTTAAAAGTATCCCTCCCACCTGCTTTAAATTGTTCTGGGTTAGGGTTCAGTGTGTGTGTGTGTGTGTATGTGTGTGTGTGTGTGTGAATCAAGTCTGGTTATGTTTTTGTACCTCAAAACACTGTCAATAATCGTGGTAAACAATAATCTTTTTTTATTGTCATGGACTTTAATTTGGGAACAGAACGACTGGCGTTTGGGGGGGGGGGGGGAATAAAACTGATTGTCCTTCATTCTCTCCGGCATGCTTTAATTTAAAAAAACAAAACAAAAACAAAACAGAGAAACAAAGGTGTAAATACTGTTTTATAATTTCTGTCTTAATGAGTTTTGAAGATGAAGAAAGTTATTAATAAACCTGAGATATATTTCTCTATGAATCTTCGTGAATGTCTAAGTTTTTCCTGAAGAAGGAAAGAGAGGGAAAATGGGGAATCGATGATAATAATTACAATTATTTTCATTATTAATCAGTGTGTCCATTATTATCTTGATTAATTAAGAAGTAAAAAGTAGTTGTTTGGACTATAAATGGTCATTGCTTCATCTCAGATATCTTGTTTTATCTCATCCAACAGTCCACAAGCCAAAGATATTCATTTATTCTTTTACATACTGTTCATATTTGGTCATTTTCACAGTATCACCTCATAATTAGTCTCATCAATACCTGATCAGTCATTGATAAATTGGTGATTAGTCCTTAATGAGTCTCTCAGACATTTCTTAGTTTTTATGTTTTTTGTTAAAGGAGAGAAGATATCCACAATCACACTGGAGAATATAATGCTTCAATGAATGATGTTAAATGTGCATAAGCAGCATATATGAAGGGCTTATTTTAATTACTTAATAAATATGAGTCAAACACAACAAACGTGTATCAGCTGCACAAAAACATTTTTAAAAAGTTGAAACATGTCATTTTTTTATATTCTGGGTTACACTGGGACAAGTTATTGAATTTCTAGCTAAAAGAACTGAAAATTAAAATAATTTTATTATTATATTATTATTATTAATTTTTTTTTCTTCTCTCAAATGTGAAAATAGGGTCAAATTAGACCCTGAACACTTTGTAAAGGTAGAAGACTAAAGGACTGTCATATTTAAGAAGCTGGAATGAAAAATAAACTTAAAACAGTCATTAATAATGATTTCCTGTTAAATTGAGTAATTGCTGCAGCTCTCAATTAAATGCCGAGATGCAGAAGAGGGGGAAACTGTGAGGAGCTGGGAAATAGAAATCAAACTCAAATTAAAACACATTTGACCAAAGACCATGTGTATATGCTATGTCAGTGGCCACTTTGAGTCCACATGTACAATCTAATGCAGTGTTTCTAGTATGTTGACCCCCATGTGTTAATAATTGTATGGGAAAAAAATACTTTCAATATCATATCATATCATATCATATATCATACCAAAGCCATGTGCTTACACAGATGTAAAACTTGATTTTAAAATGAAATGTCAAAATTATATAACTGTTGACATCATTTGAATCATATTAAAAGCCTTTCTGATAGAGGACAATTCTGTCAAATATCAGTAGTTTATTATGCTAATTTTGTTAGCCATCAGTAGTATATGACTTTTGTCTAACTATGCATAGTTTTAAAGGTTCACTCCACCCAAATACTAATTTTGTCTGACTACTTATAGTTTTAAAGGTTAGGGTATAATATTACTTTCATTTTTACAATTTAACTTGGCTGCTAAGATGAGCATGTTTGTGTAATCAGCATAATTAACTAATTATCATGTAAAATAAAGATGGTTAAATGGAAGATGAATGCTATGCTCTTTGCAGTTACTAGATAGATACCAGATATTTGAATGGAGAGAATGAAGACACAAGATATATGTATATGATACATATATCTGTATATGATATATGTTTTTTTCAAACACACACACACACACACAGAGGACCCAGAGTCATTGTTGCCGCAAATTACATACCAAATATTATTTTACTAAATGCATCAACATATGCAACTTAGTGTTGTAGCTGGTTGGATGATCATACATTTAAGCAACTACACCTGCTGAGTAATAGTAGTGGAGTAATAAGGATAATATTTCCTGTGTTTCAGCTGGGCTCTGGTCCAAAATGTAGTCTTAAGACCTTCATTATTTTGTATTACTGTCATTAAACATTTGTTGTTTCCTCTTAACCCCTCAAGGCTGATCATCTGATTAGCAGGCACCTGTGCCGTCTAATGGGCTGAATCTTTATGGCCAGGCCTATTTGTTAACCTCTTTCTTCACCCAGCTGCATCAGCATCTGTGTGGGGCTAGGTATCTGTTTTTTCTTTTATACAGTCTATGGTCTGTAGCTTATATACAGTCTATGGCATGGTCTGTAGCAGAGTAGGACCCAGATATATATAGGACCCACCGGACTCTGACGGTGACGTCACAGAGGAGACTCGCCGAAAACATAACAGAGAAAATGACAACGAGGTAAACCCATGGATAAACCTCGTTTCTGGTTTGCATGTTCGTGTGTATGGCCGTGGACGCTATGAACTTGTTAGCCACGATTAGCGACCTGCGAGTGTTGTTGTTTTACGTCGGCGCGCGGCGGTAAACGTCCCATGCTGCGTTCAGGTACGCTCGGAAATGCTTAAGCCTACAGAACAAACATCGGTTATAAAAACCCTATATCGATACTTCCCGATATTACATTTTTAAGTAAATATCGGCTCATAATATCAGAGGGCCGATAATATTGGACATCCCTAGTATTGAGCATTAAAAGTAAATGTGTTTGACTTGTTTAACCTTTTGTTTCAATTTTAGGAATACTGGTCAGACTATAAGTAAGCTTACAATCTTCAGCGTCCACTGGAAATAATAAGAGTTAACTTGGAGAGGGTTACTGCAGACTCAAAAATCATATTAGGAACGCTGTCTTAAGAACTGGGCGAGAGCTAATGTCTGCTGTGAAGTCAGATATCCCTGTTTGAGTTGTGATCAAATCCTTAGAGCGTATTAAAACACATGCACACAAAAATTCATAGAGGTTAATAGACTTTATTAAATATTCTTGGCACATCATTTGAATAATTGTTAGTAAGTAGACTCCTGAATAAATGTGTTAAAATAGTTTTGTAAACAGATAGATAAATACATAAATAAATAAACAAATACGAAAACACTCAAAAGTGTAATGTTATTAAGCCAAATAAATAAACACACAGCAAAGAGTGCCACCTTGTAGTCAAACCTGACTGTGTCAATACAAAACGACCTTCACTTATGGTACTTGGTACATACAGTAAATCGGCAATCTGCAGAACATGCAGACGTTTTTCCAGCAAACAACAAAACTGCTTTTTAAAATCACTTATTCCTTGATTATTGAATCAAAAAAGGTGAATTATAGAATCTGTTCAATACCCAAATCCTCTTCTAAAGAGGGACTTGAAGGACCACATACAGATCCATACTTCATTTAGGGTATATTTGGCAGATTTTAACCTTGACGTTGGATGTTGAAGGTGCGGTAGCGGTTGGCGGTCTGCAAGCACATTTCCAAGGGCTTGTTGTCTTGCCCAGCTGTGCTTATGTACCAGTTGGGGAAACTGGCAGACATGAGAGTGCTGACATTCACTCCAGTGTCCTGTTTGTAGAAGAGAAACCGCTCCATGTCGCTACCCGAGCTGATGCTCTTCAGGCTTTTTTTGTCCTCCACCGTCTGAGGTAAGAAAAGATAAATGTCAGAAAGTTTGAATATCATACTGGGTAAAAGTAGTGTCTCATACCAAATGTAAATGAATCTATAAATGTGTGCAATGCCCTTTTCTGATGAAGATTTACATGAGATTTAATAAGACTTTTACCTCCAGATGCAGGGTTGGCTGGTCACCAACTTTGTGACACGACAGGTAGAACTTTGTGTCCTTGATTCCCAGAGCCACAGGTCGGGCCTCAGCGCTCGGTGCAGGGTGCACGTAAGTTGACATGTTCAAGTGAACTGAGGATCAAACAGAGGATACAAGTTCAATTATAGCAGCAACAGATATTATCCAATCAGGAATGACTGTTATGGCTGTGATGAAGTTTCCTAAAGTCTGCAGACACATTCATTCATCTGTGCAGGCTATGATTGAGATGTTATGTTTCATGGCGTTATAGCAATAGAAACATTGAAAGCTTCAGGTAAATAGATGAAGCTGACAGACATCTGTCATCCCCTTGTTCAAATGTCTACCATGAACCAGAAAATGAATTTATATACATCAGATCTAACTCTAAGATGCAATTACCTTTGCGGTTGTCACTGCCTCCTTGCAGCATCACAGCGTGGAGCTCCATGCTGTCCTGAACCAGTACCAAGCTCCTCTTCTGGCTGTCAGTCACACTGCACTCGTGTTCGCCCGTCCTGCTGAACTGACCTGGTGCAGCTGACTCACACTCGAACACAATTTGCTCTGAGGGGAAAAGAGGCACAGATGATGAGTTATGCTGCTGTTCGTTTACCAGCAAGCAACAAGAAGTAATTTAGTGTTCAGACAGTTCAGGTATGTTGTGTTAACCACCTAAACAGTTCAGTAAGTGATTTTCATGTAGTGTTGAGATAAGGTTGTCATCTGTGTGATTACCTTCTACAATGCTTTCAAACATGATGTCAAGCAGGTGTTCATCTCTGAACTCGGTGCTCAACACTGACTCTGACACGTTGTCCTTAAGTCTCTCCATGGCGATGATGAGGTTGGCCACACGTTTCATGGTCAGTGGATGATGGGAGATCTCCAAGTCCAGTCCCTTGGGCATCTTGGTGCTCCACATCTCGCTCACGTTGCATCTCATTGCGGATTCCATCTTTTTATGAATTTGGTAAGATCTGCAGGAAGACAAAGAGATTTCTGGTGATTCACAAAATACTTAGCAAGACACAGCAGAATTTTTAGTTTTATATTGTAATACTTTTAAAAATGCAGCATGGTATAGAACAGTGCCTTTAAATCCTGGGGCACCACTGCCCTGCATGTTTTAGATGTTTCCCTTTGTAAAAACATGCAGGTCAGATGTGCCCCAGGACCTGTATTGAAAACACTGGTGTAGAATATCTGATACAGAATAGATTTTTATCTGACAGCAACAGTGTGAACTCTATCAGCTTATAATGCCACAACAGGCATCAGAGTGTGTTAAAGAAACTGTGATGAAGCTGCTCCATATTAAAACTGTCAAATATAAAAATAACTATGAAGAAAAAGTCAATTTACCTGTTAATGTCAGTGGTGAAGAAGTCCTGTTATCGTGCTCGGTTTAGATCCCAGTAGTTGTTCTGTCAGTGTTGCTCTGTGTCGCTCTTCATCTGTATCTTTATACTCAGTCGAGGGAATCTTCCCTCTCGGATAAAGGAAGTTGGTTTGTCCTCACTGCTGACATGCGAGATGATGAAATGCTGTACTTACACACTGTTGTCATAAAAAAGCTCAGATATAGTAATATGATATGAAATGCAGGGTTAGCAGGCACCTATGCTGTTTAATGGGCTGAATCTTTATGGCCAGGCCTATTTGTTAACCTCTTTCTTCACCCAGCTGCATCAGCATCTGTGGTGGGCAGCTTTTTTCTTTTATACAGTCTATGGCATGGTCTGTAGCAGAGTAGAACCCAGATATATATAGGACCCACCGGACTCTGACGGTGACGTCACAGAGGCGACTCGCCGAAAACATAACAGAGAAAATGACAACGAGGTAAACCCATGGATAAACCTCGTTTCTGATTTGCATGATCGAGTTGTGTGTATGGCCGTGGACACTATGAACTTGTTAGCCATGATTAGCCACGATTAGCGACCCGCGAGTCTAGCGTATAGTTGTTGTTGTTTTACGTCGGCGCGCACTGGTAAACGTCCCATGCTGGATTCAGGTACGCTCGGAAATGCTTAAGCCTACAGAACAAACATCGGTTATAAAAACCCTATATCGATACTTCCCGATGTTACATTTTTAACTAAATATTGGCCGATAATATCGGAGGGCCGATAATATTGGACATCCCTAGTATTGAGCATTAAAAGTAAATCTGTTTGACTTGTTTCACCTTTTGATCCAATTTTAGGAATACTGGTCAGACTATAAGTAAGCTGCTATTTACAATCTTCAGCGTCCACTGGAAATAATAAGAGTTAACTTGGAGAAGATTACTGCAGACTCAAAAATCGTATTAGGAACGCTGTCTTAAGAACTGGGCGAGAGCTAATGTCTGCTGTGAAGTCAGATATCCCTGTTTGAGTTGTGATCAAATCCTTAGAGCGTATTAAAACACATGCACACAAAAATTCATAGAAGTTAATAGACTTTATTAAATATTCTTGGCACATCATTTGAATAATTGTTAGTAAGTAGACTCCTGAATAAATATGTTAAATAGTTTTGTAAACAGATAGATAAATAAATAAATAAATAAATACGAAAACACTCAAAAGTGTAATGTCATTCAACCAAATAAATAAACACATACAAAACAAAGAGTGCCACCTTGTAGTCAAACCTGACTGTGTCAATATAAAACGACCTTCACTTATGGTACTTGGTACATACAGTAAATAGACAATCTGCAGAACATGCAGAAGTTTTTCCAGCAAACAACAAAACTGCTTTTTAAAATCACTTATTCCTTGATTATTGAATCAAAAAAGGTGAATTATAGAATCTGTTCAAAACCTAAATCCTCTTCTAAAGAGGGACTTGAAGGACCACATACAGATCCATACTTCATTTAGGGTATATTTGGCAGATTTTAACTTTGACGTTGGATGTTGAAGGTGTGGTAACGGTTGGCGGTCTGCAAGCACATTTCCAAGGGCTTGTTGTCTTGCCCAGCTGTGCTGATGTACCAGTTGGGGAAACTGGCAGACATGAGAGTGCTGATATTGACCCCAGTGTCCTGTTTGTAGAAGAGAAACTGGGGTTGAGCATTGCTCAGCGGGTAGAGCACCTGCCCCATGTGCAGAGGCTACAGTCCTCGCTGCCGGCGACCTCGGTTCTAATCCCACCCTGAGCGGTCTCATCCTGTATGTCTTTCCCCCTCTCCCTGTTTCCTGTCTATCTCTACTAACCTGTCCATTAAAGGCAAAAAAGCCCAGAAAAATATACTTGGGGGAAAAAAAGTAGATAAACCGCTCCATGTCGCTCCCCGAGCTGATGCTCTTCAGGCTTTTTTTGTCCTCCACCGTCTGAGGTAAGAAAAGATAAATGTCAGAAAGTTTGAATATCATACTGGATAAAAGTAGTCTCTCATACCAAATGTAAATGAATCTATAAATGTGTGCAATGCCCTTTTCTGATGAAGATTCACATGAGATTTAATAAGACTTTTACCTCCAGATGCAGGGTTGTCTGGTCACCAACTTTGTGACACGACAGGTAGAGCTTTGTGTCCTTGATTCCCAGAGCCACAGGTCGGGCCTCAGCGCTCGGTGCAGGGTGCACGTAAGTTGACATGTTCAAGTGAACTGAGGATCAAACAGAGGATACAAGTTCAATAATAGCAGCAACAGATATTATCCAATCACGAATGACTGTTATGGCTGTGATGAAGTTTTCTAAAGTCAGCAGACACATTCATTCATCTGTGCAGGTTATGATTGAGATGTTATGTTTCACGACGTTATAGCAATAGAAACACTGAAAGCTTCAGGTAAATAGATGAAGCTGACAGACATCTGTCATCCCCTTGTTCAAATGTCTACCATGAACCAGAAAATGAATTTATATCCATCAGATCTAACTCTAAGATGCAATTACCTTTGCAGTTGTTGTGATGATGGGAGATCTCCAAGTCCAGTCCTTTGGGCATCTTGGTGCTCCGCGTCTCGCTCACGTTGCATCTCATTGCGGATTCCATCTTTTTATGAATTTGGTAAGATCTGCAGGAAGACAAAGAGATTTCTGGTGATTCACAAAATACTTAGCAAGACACAGCAGAACTTTTAGTTTGATATTGTAATACTTTTAAAAATGCAGCATGGTATAGAACAGTGCCTTTAAATCCTGGGGCACCACTGCCATGCATGTTTTAGATGTTTCCCTTTGTAAAAACATGCAGGTCAGATGTGCCCCAGGACCTGTATTGAAAACACTGGTGTAGAATATCTGATACAGAATAGATTTTTATCTGACAGCAACAGTGTGAACTCTATCAGCTTATAATGCCACAACAGGCATCAGAGTGTGTTAAAGAAACTGTGATGAAGCTGCTCCACATTAAAACTGTCAAATACAAAAATAACTATGAAGAAAAAGTAAATTTACCTGTTAATGTCAGTGGTGAAGAAGTCCTGTTATTGTGCTCGGTTTAGATCCCAGCAGTTGTTCTGTCAGTGTTGCTCTGTGTTGCTCTGTCTGCCTGCCCTGACCTGTAACGTTGTTATATACACACAGTCCAGGGAATTTTCCCTCTCGTCTGTGTGGGTTTGTACTACTATAATGCTGTACTTACACACTGCTGTCATAAAAAAGCTGAGATATAGTAATATGATATGAAATGCAGGTTAATATTAGTGCTGTATATACTGTTAAGGAATGAGAGATTAGATTTGATATCAACTGTATGCGGGTCAATGATGTGACGCTACTTTTTTTGTTTCCATGTGGTTTAGTCAAATTTAAAGGGGTTAAAATTTAAAAAAGAAATCACATGAATACCTTGCACACGTTCTTTACTTGTGGACCGAGTATAACATTTCTGCCTTTAATACATTTTGAAACAATATATTAGAGGATTATGGCAAAAATGTCCCAGTGGTGTAACCATCAAAACTTGAACCAAGAAATTACACTTGCTTAGAAAACACTTACATTCTCAATAAAATAGCAGATCAACTAGTTTTGCATGATCTTACATTATCACTCGTTCATATTTGATAAAGGTTAATGGAATACAATTGTTCTAAATATAATTAAATATAATTTGGGGAATCATGTCACGTCATGTGAACCACATGAAGTGTAACCACTATTTAAGAGGCCATTTCGTCAAAATTGTGAGTAAGGCCATATAACAAGAAGTGGTTTTACAAAGAAGGTCCTCTGATGATCACAACTGCTGTCCGACAAGGTTAGAAGCTCTTAACAATTTCTCAAAAAAGTAACGTTTTTTGGACTGAGTCAGGTTTACTCAGTTTATATGTCCTATGGTGTAACCCTAGAAAACATTGATAATTCATAAATATTCATTAAAATGAATATTTACCTTAAGAATTATATTTTAAATAGTGTGACCAAACATATATCACATCACATCACATCACAGCATACCATACCATATCATATCATACCATACCATATCACATCATATCATATATCATATAATGCAGTCAAGTACAACACAACCAGCCACTATGACCTCAAGAATATACATAAAGTAGAATTATTGCTTTTCTAACAATGTCGAGAAAATATGATCATTAATAAGCTTCATAAAAGTTTAATTTGTGGCAGAATTGTTGCAGGTGTATCTAATAAAGTGGCCGATGGTTTATGTCAAAATGGTCAAAATGATTTCTTCAAAATGATCAGTTTTGGACTTCCATAAGGTTTGATGTTCTTATTAATCATCTGTAATAATTAAACAATTGATTTTGATATGACCATTGTTAAAAAAAGCCTTCCCTTGCTATATATGGTAAGTATCTAATTTCACTTCCTTGTTCCTTGTTGTTACAAGTATCCTTTGAAGTATTTACTGACCTGAGGGCGAACCGGATATCATTATCTGATCTTAAGTCAAGTAACAATGAATGACACACGATGACGAAACATCTACTTATTGTTTATTGCAGGCAGTTTTGCGTAGGTGTGGGCGGACAAGGGAGTGAAATTCCTCGTCCGCCAACACACCCATCCCACGTGTCTTTGTCCTTTCTTTGACTTTTTTTTATGCTCTCCTGGTTTATTTGGGTTTGGGTTGGGCCAGATGCTCCAGTTCCCTTCAACTATCAAAATGATTAATACTGGTGTCATTGACCTACAGTAAGCAGTGGCAAAAGAACTGGAAGTCTCCCCCCAAGGTGTCACCCACTGCTCCTAATGTACATGATGGGTCAAATGAAGTGGAAAATTTTGGTTTCAGTGTTTATGAGTGTTGACAAATGACTATAAGGAAATCTTCAAGTCTTTACATCACCGGGAATTTTGGTTGTCAGACTGGCTCTGTGGGATGGATCGACCTTGGATACAATAACAGATTACAAAGGATTAAATTAAACTGACTTCTGTTAAACTGGATCAAGTGCTCACATAAACCTGCCACCGAAAGACTCTGGCTAAGAGAAGTTTAATCAAAAGGTTGGGTTTTTTTTTTTTTGGAAGGGTTCATCTCTCATCACATTGTGCTTTATTGTATTAACCCTCACATACTGTTCATATTTGGGCATTTCACTGTATCCCATCATAATTAGTCTCTATGAATAATTTCAGAAGCAGCAGTCATTCATAAATTGGTGATTAAT
The DNA here is from genome assembly GCF_027409825.1 of Scomber japonicus. NCBI lineage: Eukaryota > Metazoa > Chordata > Actinopteri > Scombriformes > Scombridae > Scomber > Scomber japonicus. The sequence continues at coordinate 10,396,013 of NC_070586.1, forward strand.
CTTTAATGGAGCGAGTCAGATGCTGAATTTTGGGATAAATATGAGTCAAACAGACCAAAAAAATGTGTATTTGCTGCACAGAAACATAACAAATAAAAAAAATCCCAAAGGTGTTACTGTGATTCATTCATTCATGTGGTCACAGCTGTCAGGGGAATGATTAAGCCTGTTGCATCAGTTTTGTTATTAGTTGTGTTTTTATCTTCAGGGAGATTCTCATATCATTCATATGCTTCCACCTCTCCAGTAAAGCTGATCCATATGCTTTCATTTATTTACTGTAATACATTTTGAGTTCGCCAGGTGCCTTAACCTTTACATACTGTTCATATTCTGACTTATAATTAGTCTTGACACTAATTCACATTCATAAATTATCTTATTTAAAGAAGAAAAAGACATTTACAATCACTATTTTATGGTCCAGTAGAACATTTTATAGAATATAATGAATACAACATGTCAAATTTGGACATTTGCATATATAAAAATGTGTATCAGCTGCACTTTTTTTTAAAATGATGCTTTATATTTCCATTTTTGTATATTTGGGGTCACATTAGGAAAAGTCCACTTGTGTAAAAGGTGTTTTTACAGCTCTCAAATGTTAAAATGAACTTAAAGGTTAAAAATCTCAATGAACTGAACAAGAAGTCCCTCTCCTTGTCAAAAATGTGTTTATCTGATATATGTTTCATATTCATCTGCTAAAGTTGGAAAGTTTCTCTGAGTTTAAGGCATGTATGATGTTAGATAACAATACGGAGCAAATCGAGGTCCAGTACGGAACTGTGGAAACCTGCACGTTCACTGAGAGCGGACTCATCAGGGAACTACGAGACATTCAACTTTTTTTTCTTTTTTTCTTAATGAAACATATTTGCACATTCATGATTTCTGGATTTTTTCAATGAGTAATATCAATATGTAGCTTTTAAATAGAACAACTTAACGCTCACATACTGCTCATATGCTGACTCACAATAAGTCTGTACATCAATTCATAAATTCCCAGTCACCAGTTCCTCAGTCATTAATAAATGTTGGAAAAAAAGACAGGTGAACATTTTATAGAATATGATGAATACAACATGTTTGATTGCTGATTTTAAATAAACACAGGCCAAATTATACATTTGCATATAAAAATGTGTATCAACTGCACAAACATTTTCTAAATTATGCATTTTATTTCCATTTATGTTTACTGTGAATCGCATTAGGAAAAGTTCAGCTAAAAGAAATGTGTATATGGTGTTTTTATAGATCTCAAATGTAAAAATTGAGTCAAATTTGACCCTGAACAGTGTGTGAGGGTTATAGGGAAATGGATCCATGACTAATTTATGGTGTGTAATTCACAGTTTTATCAAGCATGAGTTCATCAGTCTGCCCAGATTATACTTACATTATACTTGCTGACTGTTTTTGCTTTTAAAGATTATTTTATCATAGATATATATTTGTTGAGGTAGATTTTGCCACAGCAAACTGAACAATGTGAATGTTCAAAATTGCTTCTTATGTCAAACAGGATGTGAAAAATTGATGTGAAAGTGCTGCTCTAGCACTGATAGAAACGGATTCCTGATGGCGACGGAAGAGTTACGCTGAGTCAGCAACAATTAAAGCCATGATTCATACCGTTGGAAGAGTAATAACATGTCATTATAACTGAAGGGCTCACCACCCTCAGATCCAGACAAATTAAATCTTTCCACTACTGTTCTGTCGACTGATCGTGTTATTTCCCAGTTCTTGCCGCAACGTCTTTGACAAGTTTGATAATGAATATAAATATACTGCTTTGATATTATGGTTCTTCCACCATGAGAAGAAGATTTGGACTGCATGCATTATATAATCTCATTGTGATCATTAAAAGCCATTAAAACAAGTAAAAAAAAGGAACACAAAGACTACTAAAATACATATGAATAAGTTATAAAGTAATAAAAAATGAGCTGAAATTCACTGAAAGGTGCATTATGGTTACAGCGCAGTGACAGATAGTCAAGAGCCCAAAATTCATTGGCAGGTTTCATAATTTTCTAATTTTGTGACAGATTGTTAGAAAAGCAGCCTTGTTTCATTCATTCAGTTTGTTCCTGTTTCACTAGTTTCATCTCTTTCTTTAGCCCTTTATATGAGTACATCCTGTTTTTAGCAATTTAGGTTGAAGTATGGAGTTTTAATTTGTACCAAACCATTAAAGCACTTGGGTGTCTGCTCATGTTTGCCCCTTTTAATTTACGCTATGCGACATGAGGACATGGTTAACTCTAATTTACACAAGGTTTACTTTAGTTTAGTCTAGTTTAGTTTTTTAGGTCCACAAATCTTAATAGTTATCATTAAAATTATGTTAAATTATATATTGTGGGTGACTCAGAAGTGCAATGTTTATTAGCATAGTAACAAGCTTTTATTATCATTATTAGTTTTAACTAAAAATCAACTCAATGACTTTATTTATATAGCACCTTTCATACATAAAATACAGCTCAAAGTGTTGAACCATTAAAACTAGAGCAAACACCTGCAGCAAGTTAAATAAAAACATTAAAACACAACTAAATAAAAATAAATATAAAACACCTGATAAAATGCAGATTAACCAAAATCTCTGCAAGTTTTTTGTTTTTTTAAAATGTCCACAGATGTTGGCTGTTTGATATACGGGTGTAAGGTGTTCCACAGTATTGGTGCATAAATGACAGTTTGGCATGTGTTGTATAGTTTTATTGATAATATGATCTGGTATCTTTTTTACATCAAGAACAAGAATGAAAGTAAGTTTCACACTGTTGACCTTAAATGATGTCATCTCTCAGCACAGTACAGCATGTGCTCCTGCAGCCCCCCCCTCCCCACCCCCCCACCCCCTTCATAAAGTGTGAATGCTCAGTCTGAGAAGCACAGGTGACGCAGCTGACCGCCCTACATCTCAGTCACAGTACAACAGGGAAGTGATGAAATACCAGATTTAGCCCCCATTGTGCAACTGTACACAACAAGCAAGGCTACTGCAGCGGGTGGAATTTCTTCCTACATCAAGAGCCACCGCCAAGTTACGAAGAGCCTCTTCAAAGACGTGAGAGGCTTAAGAAATCACAGAAAGAATGCAAAGATTTTTATGTGTTTAGGGGATTTTTTTCTTTTTTTCAGGAATGTTTTTGATCATCTGTGACATGTGTCCTCAATAGTTCTTCAAGATGTGATAGCTATTATTATTATTATTATTATTATTATTATTGTTAATAATAATAGTACCACTAGTAGTAGTGGTAGATCCTTTGCAGCTAAAATACAAGGTTGGTGGAGGGGTGTAGGATGCCTCCAATATCTGTTTAAACATCAGAAACATCTTTAGATATCAGTTGCAAATGCCAAAATTTTCCACTAGCGTACAACTATCAAGGCACGTCCTTTTTCTGAGTGAAATCTGACTGGCTGGATAGTGGACTTTTTAACATACAGGAAGTGGTGCGTTCTTCGTAAGTCACCTTTTCTCTAAATGAATAGTTTGACATTTTGGAAAATTTGCCGATTCACTTTCTAGCAAAGAGATTGACACCACTTTCATCGTGTCTCGACTGTTAACCTTCCTGTTGTCCTCGTGTCAATTTTCACCCCAGAGGACCACAGGCATTAACTCAAAACATGAATTATACTTTCATTTAAATGAGGCCTATTGACCATAATTTCCAAAATATTTCCATAAAGGTCAAACACAGAGTTGGGTGATAATTCATGCTGCATGCTTTATAAACACTCAAACCAAACCGGGTCACTTTTGACCTCGGAGGACAAAATTTGCTCGGTCGACGGAAAAACAACAGGAGGGTTAATCATAAGGCTATAGCCAGCAGCTGGTTAGCTTAGCTTAGCACAAAAACTGCAAACAGGGGGACTCCAGTTACATCCAGTTTGTTTCATCTGAACTAAAACACCTGCATTAAAACAACAGGACTATTTTCTTATCTACAACCAGAAGGTGCCCAAAGTCTGTTTACTGGGCAAAGAAATCAAGTCCAGCGAAACCTAATTCGTATGCTTAAAATTTTACATGAATTAGACAAAATAAATATAACACGGTAATCAAAATAAGTATAACATCTTAAACAGTGAGCTTCTGCATTTTGTTGCCTTTGGTTCCAGTGTTTGTGCAAAGCTGAACTGGCTGCAGAAAACATATTAGAGCAGTGTTTCTCAACCGGTGGGGGGCGCGAACACTCTCCGGGGGGGGGGGGCGCGAGCGGGCGCGAGTAGGCAACAGGATGGAGGGAAAAATCATAAAAATAAAAAAAAAAATCATTAAAAACAAATCGCGAAAATCCCCATGCCGAAAATGCAAGTTCCCCAGCCTTGCAGACTTTATCACTGATGCAGGCACGTCACACGATTTCACCTCTTTATTTCAGTCAGCGTCTGAGCACCTGTCTGCAATGAGACAACAATTTGCGACTTATTTCAAAGAGGATTATCGCTCTTTCGCGTGGGTTCGAGATCCATTTGTGTGCACAGCAAACGAGCTGTCAATTGACATGCAGGAACAGCTTATTGAGCTGAAGAGTGACAGTAGGCTGAAGGAACGTTTCACCTCCTGCCCTCTTTCGTCATTCTGGGCAGCATTGATGCAGGAATACCCTCAACTCTGTGACGTCGCATTGAAGATTCTCCTCCCTTTCGCGTCGACGTATTTGTGTGAGGCAGGCTTCTCAAAAATGATTGCACTCAAAACGAAATACCGGAATCGTGCACAAATTGAGGATGATTTGAGGCTATGTTTATCAGACATTGCACCAAGAATTGAGGATCTTTGCAAGGCAAAGCAGGCTCAGGTCTCACATTAACATCGCCTACCTCCCGGTTATAACAATAGCCTAGTAATGATAATAGGCCTATGATAATAATAATAATAATAATAATAATAATAATAATAATAATAGTAATACTACTACTACTACTAATAATAATAATGATAATAATAACAGCAAAGCATGTAACTATAATTATATAGCTAGCCTAGTAATGATAATAGGGATATCACTACTCATAATAATAATAATAATAATAATAATAATAATGCCTGCAAGCTCACATTAGAAGTCTGGTGCTACTGCCAGTTATAACAATAGCCTAGTAATGATGATAGGCCTACCTGATGATTATAATAATAATAATAATAATGATTATAATAACAATAATAATAATAATAATAATAATAATAGGCTAATAATAATAATAATAGTGTGGGCCTAAAAATAACAAATCTATTATTTTATCTATCTATCTATCTATCTATCTATCTATCTATCTATCTATCTATGCAAGGTGGTGTAGTGGAGTTGGGGCCGCGAGGGAGGGTGACACCGGGAGGAGGGGGGGCCCCAACTGCAATGAACCAGCTTTGGGGGGGCCCAGCTTGCAAAAGGTTGAGAACCCCTGTATTAGAGTGATCTCAACTCTCCACTACAAAGCGGATAAACCTTTCTCCCAAATGATTGAATACCAGAGTATGTATGAAAATCAGCAGCTGATGGTGTGCAGTGGTAGTCTGCCTCAAACAGGAGCAGGAACAGGGTTACGTTGCTTTGCTCAATTATTACGAAATGCAAGTTCCTGAAATCACACTATTAGGCATCTCAAAACATTTATAGATACAAAACTGTGCTTGGAATATACTTTTTAAGTTGTTTATAAGAAATCAAATGACTTCTTTATTATTTTTATTAGTTTTTAAAAAACATTTGTGGCTCCATAATGACTGAGTTACATTTTTACTATTTTACAAATCAGGAGGAGGTTTCAATTCCACACCATGATGCAAAAAAGATAAAACGCATTTTTGTTTTATCTTTTTGCATCGTGGTGTCAAATAGAAAATCTCCGCCTGATGAGTAAAATAGACTGAACAGTTTGGTCAACTACAATAAATGGACTGAGGAGGATGTGTGTCCTTTGGAATGCTATTATTATTAGTAGTAGTAGTATTTGTTATCATCAGTAGTAGTAGTAGTGTTGCCATTATCATTATGATCATTATTATTATTATCATTATTATTATCATTATTATTATTATCATTGTATCAGCAATAAAATGTATTTTTATGGTAGTGGATACAAACTACAACACTACAGCAATACTATACAAGGATACCATAAAACTATAAATCTGATATCACTGTCACTGATAATATTGTACTAGGAAATGTAACTCATATGTTATGCCTCTTATGTGATGTTACATAATTGTGTTTTTCATGATTCCAAAGTACAAATATTCTTTAAAAGAAATGAAATTACGTACACAGTTGATCTCTCTCATTCCTAAACAGTATATACAACATTGATATTAACCTGCTTTTCATATTATAATACTATACCTAAGCTTTTGTATGACAGCAGTGAGTAAGCACAGTATTTCATCATCACGTCGGGACAAACCCACTTCCTGTAGACGAGAGGGAAAATTCCCTCCCTGTGTGTATAAAAACGCTACAGGTCAGGGCAGGCAGACAGAGCAACACAGAGCAACACTAACAGAACAACTACTGGGATCTAAACTGAGCACGATAACAGGACTTCTTCACTACTGACATTAACAGGTAAATTGACTTTTTCTTCATAGTTATTTTTATATTTGACAGTTTTAATATGGAGCAGCTTCATCACAGTTTCTTTAACACACTCTGATGCCTGTTGTGGTATTATAAGCTGATAGAGTTCACACTGTTGCTGTCAGATAAAAATCTATTCTGTATCAGATATTCTACACCAGTGTATTACAATACAGGTCCTGGGGCACATCTGACCTGCATGATTTTACAAAGGGAAACATCTAAAACATGCAGGGCAGTGGTGCCCCAGGATTGAAAAACACTATTCTATACCATGCTGCATTTTAAAATGTTATATTACATTATAAAACTAAACATTCTGCTGTGTCTTGCTAAGTATTTTGTGAATGACCAGAAATCTCTTTGTCTTCCTGCAGATCTTACCAAATTCATAAAAAGATGGAATCCGCAATGAGATGCAACGTGAGCGAGATGTGGAGCACCAAGATGCCCAAAGGACTGGACTTGGAGATCTCCCATCATCCACTGACCATGAAACGTGTGGCCAACCTCATCATCGCCATGGAGAGACTTAAGGACAATGTGTCAGAGTCAGTGCTGAGCACCGAGTTCAGAGATGAACACCTGCTTGACATCATGTTTGAAAGCATTGTAGAAGGTAATCACACAGATGCCAACCTTATTTCAACACTACTACATGAAAATCACTTACTGAACTGTTTAGGTGGTTAACACAACATACCTGAACTGTCTGAATACTAAATTACTTCTGGTTGCTTGATGGTAGAAGAACAACCGCATAACTCATCATCTGTGCCTCTTTTCCCCTCAGAGCAAATTGTGTTCGAGTGTGAGTCAGCTGCACCAGGTCAGTTCAGCAGGACGGGCGAACACGAGTGCAGTGTGACTGACAGCCAGAAGAGGAGCTTGGTACTGGTTCAGGACAGCATGGAGCTCCACGCTGTGATGCTGCAAGGAGGCAGTGACAACCGCAAAGGTAATTGTATCTTAGAGTTAGATCTGATGCATATAAATTCATTTTCTGGTTCATGGTAGACATTTGAACAAGGGGATGACAGATTTCTGTCAGCTTCATCTATTTACCTGAAGCTTTCAGTGTTTCTATTGCTATAACGCCATGAAACATAACATCTCAATCATAACCTGCACAGATGAATGAATGTGTCTGCAGACTTCAGAAAACTTCATCACAGCCATAACAGACTGTCATTCCTGATTGGATAATATCTGTTGCTGCTATTATTGAACTTGTATCCTTTGTTTGATCCTCAGTTCACTTGAACATGTCAACTTACGTGCACCCTGCACCGAGCGCTGAGGCCCGACCTGTGGCTCTGGGAATCAAGGACACAAAGTTCTACCTGTCGTGTCACAAAGTTGGTGACCAGCCAACCCTGCATCTGGAGGTAAAAGTCTTATTAAATCTCATGTAAATCTTCATCAGAAAAGGGCATTGCACACATTTATAGATTCATTTACATTTGGTATGAGACACTACTTTTATCCAGTATGATATTCAAACTTTCTGACATTTATCTTTTCTTACCTCAGACGGTGGAGGACAAAAAGAGCCTGAAGAGCATCAGCTCGGGGAGCGACATGGAGCGGTTTCTCTTCTACAAACAGGACACTGGGGTGAATGTCAGCACTCTCATGTCTGCCAGTTTCCCCAACTGGTACATAAGCACAGCTGGGCAAGACAACAAGCCCTTGGAAATGTGCTTGCAGACCGCCAACCGCTACCGCACCTTCAACATCCAACGTCAAAGTTAAAATCTGCCAAATATACCCTAAATGAAGTATGGATCTGTACGTGGTCCTTCAAGTCCCTCTTTAGAAGAGGATTTGGGTATTGAACAGATTCTATAATTCACCTTTTTTGATTCAATAATCAAGGAATAAGTGATTTTAAAAAGCAGTTTTGTTGTTTGCTGGAAAAACTTCTGCATGTTCTGCAGATTGTCTATTTACTGTATGTACCAAGTACCATAAGTGAAGGTCGTTTTGTATTGACACAGTCAGGTTTGACCACAAGGTGGCACTCTTTGCTGTGTATGTGTTTATATATTCGGTTGAATTACATTACACTTTTGAGTGTTTTCGTATTTATTTATTTATTTATCTATCTGTTTACAAAACTATTTAACATATTTATTCAGGAGTCTACTTACTAACAATTATTGAAATGATGTGCCAAGAATATTTAATAAAGTCTATTAACCTCTATGAATTTTTGTGTGCATGTGTTTTAATACGCTCTAAGGATTTGATCACAACTCAAACAGGGATATCTGACTTCACAGCAGACATTAGCTCTTGCCCAGTTCTTAAGACAGCATTCCTAATATGATTTTTGAGTCTGCAGTAATCTTCTCCAAGTTAACTCTTATTATTTCCAGTGGACGCTGAAGATTGTAAATAGCAGCTTTCTTATAGTCTTACCAGTATTCCTAAAATTGAAACAAAAGGTTAAACAAGTCAAACAGATTTACCTTTAATGCTCAATACTAGGGATGTCCAATATTATCGGCCCTCCAATATTATCGGCCAATATTTACTTAAAAATGTAATATCGGGAAGTATCAATACGGGTTTTTATAACCGATGTTTGTTCTGTAGGCTTAAGCATTTCCGAGCGTACCTGAACGCAGCATGGGACGTTTACCAGCGCGCGCCAACGTAAAACAACAACACTCGCAGGTCGCTAATCGTGGCTAACAAGTTCATAGCGTCCACGGCCATACACACGAACATGCAAACCAGAAACGAGGTTTATCCATGGGTTTACCTCGTTGTCATTTTCTCTGTTATGTTTTCGGCGAGTCTCCTCTGTGACGTCACCGTCAGAGTCTGGTGGGTCCTATATATATCTGGGTCCTACTCTGCTACAGACCATGCCATAGACTGTATATAAGCTACAGACCATAGACTGTATAAAAGAAAAACAGATACCTAGCCCCACACAGATGCTGATGCAGCTGGCTGAAGAAAGAGGTTAACAAATAGGCCTGGCCATAAAGATTCAGCCCATTAGACAGCACAGGTGTCTGTTAATCAGATGATCAGCCTTGAGGGGTTAAGAGGAAACAACAAATGTTTAATGACAGTAATACAAAATAATAATGGTCTTAAGACGACTTTTTGGACCAGAGCCCAGCTGAAACACAGGAAATATTATCCTTATTACTCCAATACTATTACTCAACAGGTGTAGTTGCTTAAATGTATGATCATCCAACCAGCTACAACACTAAATGTTGCAAACATGTTGATGCATTTAGTAAAATAATATTTGGTATGTAATTGACAATAAATCAGCACTCTGAAAGTGGCCATGAGTACTTTTTTACTCATGATAATTGTTGTATTGAGACAAGTATGGATGTTCACCCACAATGAACAATCATATTTTCTGAATTTGAAACTGAATTTCCCCTGATTAAAAGCTGTTAGTCACAGTTAGAGATTTAGTCATTTACCAAAGCAGCAGTGATACAACAACAATGTGTCACAGCAATAGTTAGAAAATGCTTAACAGAGCAATGTTACATGGAAAAATGAGATCATAAGATTATCAGATTATATCTGATATATACTTTAGGACACGTATGCAGAGCAACAAGCCTACATCAAACTACCTACACCAACCACCTCCTCAACTTTATTGGAAACAATCAACTTTAAAAAAAGCAGTAACATATAACCAAGTTTGAAGAACAAAATTATGAAATAACTGCATGAAAGGGTTACACAAGATTGTTGCATTGCATAAAAGAATAATACATGGGAGGAGGATAAACTAAAAAAAAAATAAAGGGGTAACATAGCTAGTTCATTTTATTAGTATCATTATTATAGATCATAGATTATAAATGAACATACAGCTTATAATCACTTGCTTACTATAGATAGTTTGACAAAAGTAATGTTTGGGTGGAATGAACCTTTAAATTGGAATTGGATTCACCTGCGAGGAGGGGATTCCTGCTGGATGCTGCAGTCTCAGGACCATGGAGTCCCAATTTAGTCATAATTCAATTATGAAATAAGATATTACAAAATAAATAACCATTTGAAATAAGAAAACTGATTATTAGATATATTCCATTATTATGAAATGTTTTACATTATTATTAAATATTCTCCATTACTATAAACTACTTTCCATTGTTATGAAATATAATTGTATTGCTTATTTTTACAATAACAGAGTTTACTTCATAATACTTTATTCCAAAAAGGCCTTTTTATTTCATAATGGTGTTTTTTTTTTTCAAAAAGGCCTTTTTATTTCACAATGGTGTTTTTTTTCCAAAAAGGCCTTTTTATTTCACAATGGTGTTTTTTCAACAGAATGACTCTGTCTGCCAATCAGAGACAGCGGGTTGGACCTGCACGGTGATTTGCTAATCCTTTTGCCTTTGTCTCTGATATCGGTTTCATTATTTCAAATGGTTATTTATTTCATAATATCTTATTTCATAATTGAATTATGACTAAACTTGGACTCCATACAAGATTGTGGCAGCTTCGGGATTGTATTTCGAGGACCCTAAGTTTTTCTAATGAATTGGATGACCTGTGGCAACAATGACTGTGGGACCTGTGTGTGTGTGTATGTGTGTGTGTGAAAAAAAACAAAGGTGTGAACAATTTATATTAATAAAATATGCAAAAGAAACATATATCTTGTGTCTTCATTCTCTCCATTCAAATATCTGGTATCTATAGTAACTGCAAAGAGCATAGCATTCATCTTCCATTTAACCATCTTTATTTTACATGATAATTAGTTAATTATGCTGATTACACAAACATGCTCATCTTAGCAGCCAAGTTAAATTGTACGAATGGAAGTAATATTTGGGTGGAGTGAACCTTTGAAACTGTAAGTAGTCAGACAAAATTTGTATTTGGGTGGAATGAACCTTTAAAACTATGCATAGTTAGACAAAAGTCATATACTACTGATAGCTAACAAAATTAGCATAATAAACTACTGATATTTGACAGAATTGTCCTCTAACAGAAAGGCTTTTAATATGATTCAAATGATGTCAACAGTTATACAATTTTGACATTTCATTTTAAAATCAAGTTTGACATCTGTGTAAGCACATGGCTTTGGTATCACTGTTTGAAATATAATTCTTAAGGTAAATATTCATTTTAGTGAATTATTATTTATCAATGTTTTCTAGGGTTACACCATAGGACATATAAACTGAGTAAACCTGACTCAGTCCAAAAAACATCAGTTAATGAGAAATTGTTAAGAGCTTCTTGTCATGCAGCAGTTATGATCGTCAGAGGTCCTTCTCTGTAAAACCACTTCCTGTTATATGGCCTTACTCACAAATTTAACGAAATGGCCTCTTAAATAGTGGTTACACTTTGAGACACTTCATGTGGTTCACATGACGTGACATGATTCCCCAAATTATATTTAATTATATTTAGAACAATTGTATTCCATTAACCTTTATCAAATATGAACGAGTGATAATGTAAGATCATGCAAAACTAGTTGATCTGCTATTTTATTGAGAATGTCAGTGTTTTCTAAGCAAGTGTAATTTCTTGGTTCAAGTTTTGATGGTTACACCACTGGGACATTTTTGCCATAAACCTATAATATATTGTTTCAAATGGATTAAAGGCAGAAATGTTATACTCAGTCCACAAGTAAAGAACGTGTGCAAGGTATTCATGTGATTTAATTTTTAAATTTTAACCCCTTTGACTAAACCACATGGAAACAAAAAAAGTAGCGTCACATCATTGACCCGCATACAGTTGATATCAAATCTAATCTCTCATTCCTTAACAGTATATACAGCATTGATATGAACCTGCATTTCATATCATATTACTATATCTGAGCTTTTTTATGACAACAGTGTGTAAGTACAGCATTTCATCATCTCGCATGCCACAGCAGCGAGGACAAACCCACTTCCTGTATCCGAGAGGGAAGATTCCAGTATAAAGATGCTACAGATGAAGAGCGACACAGAGCAACACTGACAGAACAACTACTGGGATCTAAACTGAGCACGATAACAGGACTTCTTCACCACTGACATTAACAGGTAAATTGACTTTTTCTTCATAGTTATTTTTGTATTTGACAGTTTTAATATGGAGCAGCTTCATCACAGTTTCTTTAACACACTCTGATGCCTGTTGTGGCATTATAAGCTGATAGAGTTCACACTGTTGCTGTCAGATAAAAATCTATTCTGTATCAGATATTCTACACCAGTGTTTTCAATATTCTATACCATGCTGCATTTTAAAAAGTTATATTACAATATAAAACTAGAAGTTCTGCTGTGTCTTGCTAAGTATTTTGTGATTCACCAGAAATCTCTTTGTCTTCCTGCAGATCTTACCAAATTCATAAAAAGATGGAATCCGCAATGAGATGCAACGTGAGCGAGATGTGGAGCACCAAGATGCCCAAGGGACTGGACTTGGAGTCAGTGTTGAGCACTGAGTTCAGAGATGAACACCTGCTTGACATCATGTTTGAAAGCATTGTAGAAGGTAATCACACAGATGACAACCTTATTTCAACACTACTGCATGAAAATCACTTACTGAACTGTTTAGGTGGTTAACACAACATACCTGAACTGTCTGAACACTAAATTACTTCTTGTTGCTTGCTGGTAAACGAACAACAGCATAACTCATCATCTGTGCCTCTTTTCCCCTCAGAGCAAATTGTGTTCGAGTGTGAGTCAGCTGCACCAGGTCAGTTCAGCAGGACGGGCGAACACGAGTGCAGTGTGACTGACAGCCAGAAGAGGAGCTTGGTACTGGTTCAGGACAGCATGGAGCTCCACGCTGTGATGCTGCAAGGAGGCAGTGACAACCGCAAAGGTAATTGCATCTTAGAGTTAGATCTGATGCATATAAATTCATTTTCTAGTTCATGGTAGACATTTGAACAAGGGGATGACAGATTTCTGTCAGCTTCATCTATTTACCTGAAGCTTTCAGTGTTTCTATTGCTATAACGCCATGAAACATAACATCTCAATCATAACCTGCACAGATGAATGAATGTGTCTGCAGACTTTAGGAAACTTCATCACAGCCATAACAGACTGTCATTCCTGATTGGATAATATCTGTTGCTGCTATTATTGAACTCGTATCCTCTGTTCGATCCTCAGTTCACTTGAACATGTCAACTTACGTGCACCCTGCACCGAGCGCTGAGGCCCGACCTGTGGCTCTGGGAATCAAGGACACAAAGTTCTACCTGTCATGTCGCAAAGTTGGTGACCAGCCAACCCTGCATCTGGAGGTAAAAGTCTTATTAAATCTCATGTGAATCTTCATCAGAAAAGGGCATTGCACACATTTATAGATGGATTTACATTTGGTATGAGACACTACTTTTATCCAGTATGATATTCAAACTTTCTGACATTTATCTTTTCTTACCTCAGACGGTGGAGGACAAAAAAAGCCTGAAGAGCATCAGCTCGGGGAGCGACATGGAGCGGTTTCTCTTCTACAAACAGGACACTGGGGTGAATGTCAGCACTCTCATGTCTGCCAGTTTCCCCAACTGGTACATCAGCACAGCTGGGCAAGACAACAAGCCCTTGGAAATGTGCTTGCAGACCGCCAACTGCAACCGCACCTTCAACATCCAACATCAAAGTTAAAATCTGCCAAATATACCCTAAATGAAGTATGGATCTGTATGTGGTCCTTCAAGTCCCTCTTTAGAAGAGGATTTGGGTATTGAACAGATTCTATAATTCACCTTTTTTGATTCAATAATCAAGGAATAAGTGATTTTAAAAAGCAGTTTTGTTGTTTGCTGGAAAAACGTCTGCATGTTCTGCAGATTGCCGATTTACTGTATGTACCAAGTACTGTACCATAAGTGAAGGTCGTTTTGTATTGGCACAGTCAGGTTTGACCACAAGGTGGCACTCTTTGCTGTGTGTTTATCTATTTGGCTTAATAACATTACACTTTTGAGTGTTTTCATATTTATTTATTTATTCATGTATTTATCTATCTGTTTACAAAACTATTTAACATATTTATTCAGGAGTCTACTTACTAACAATTATTCAAATGATGTGCCAAGAATATTTAATAAAGTCTATTAACCTCTATGAATTTTTGTGTGCATGTGTTTTAATACGCTCTAAGGATTTGATCACAACTCAAACAGGGATATCTGACTTCACAGCAGACATTAGCTCTCGCCCAGTTCTTAAGACAGCGTTCCTAATATGATTTTTGAGTCTGCAGTAATCTTCTCCAAGTTAACTCTTGTTATTTCCAGTGGACGCTGAAGATTGTAAATAGCAGCTTTCTTATAGTCTGACCAGTATTCCTAAAATTGAATGAAAAGGTGAAACAAGTCAAACAGATTTGCTTTTAATGCTCAATACTAGGGATGTCCAATATTATCGGCCCTCCGATATTATGAGCCAATATTTACTTAAAAATGTAATATCGGGAAGTATCGATATCGGGTTTTTATAACCGATGTTTGTTCTGTAGGCTTAAGCATTTCCGATCCTACCTGAACGCAGCATGGGACGTTTACCAGCACGCGCTTGATGACGTAAAATAACAACAATACGCTAGACTCGCAGGTCGCTAATCGTGGCTAATCATGGCTAACAAGTTTATAGCGTCCACCGCCATACACACGAACATGCAAACCAGAAACGAGGTTTATCCATGGGTTTACCTCGTTGTCAGTCTATGGCATGGTCTGTAGCAGAGTAGGACTCAGATATATAGGACCCACCGGACTCTGACGGTGACGTCACAGAGGAGACTCGCCGAAAACATAACAGAGAAAATGACAACGAGGCAAATCCATGGATAAACCTCGTTTCTGGTTTGCATGTTCGTGTGTATGGCCGTGGACGCTATGAACTTGTTAGCCACGATTAGCTACGACTAGCGACCTGCGAGTGTTGTTGTTGTATTACGTCATCAAGCTCGCACCGGTAAACGTCCCATGCTGCGTTCAGGTAGGATCGGAAATGCTTAAGCCTACAGAACAAACATCGGTTATAAAAACCCGATGTCAATACTTCCCGATATTACATTTTTAAGTAAATACCGGCCGATAATATTGGAGGGCCGATAATATTGGACATCCCTAGTATTGAGCATTAAAAGTAAATCTGTTTGACTTGTTTAACCTTTTGTTTCAATTTTAGGAATACTGGTCAGACTATAGCTTACAATCTTCAGCGTCCACTGGAAATAATAAGAGCTAACTTGGAGAAGATTACTGCAGACTCAAAAATCATCCTAGGAATGCTGTCTTAAGAACTGGACGAGAGCTAATGTCTGCTGTGAAGTCAGATATCCCTGTTTGAGTTGTGATCAAATCCTTAGAGCGTATTAAAACACATGCACACAAAAATTCATAGAGGTTAATAGACTTTATTAAATATTCTTGGCACATCATTTGAATAATTGTTAGTAAGTAGACTCCTGAATAAATATGTTAAATAGTCTTGTAAACAGATAGATAAATACATAAATAAATAAATAAATATGTTAAAATAGTTTTTTAAACAGATAGATAAATAAATAAATACGAAACACTCAAAAGTGTAATGTTATTCAGCCAAATAAATAAACACTTACACAGCAAAGAGTGCCACCTTGTGGTCAAACCTGACTGTTTCAACATAAAACGACCTTCACTTATGGTACTTGGTACATACAGTAAATAGACAATCTGCAGAACATGCAGAAGTTTTTCCAGCAAACAACAAAACTGCTTTTTAAAATGACTTATTCCTTGATTATTGAATCAAAAAAGGTGAATTATAGAATCTGTTCAATACCCAAATCCTCTTCTAAAGAGGGACCCTAACCCTAACCTGTCCATTAAAGGCAAAAAAGCCCGAAAAAATATACTTGAAAAAAAAAAGCAGAGAAACCGCTCCATGTCGCTCCCCGAGCTGATGCTCTTCAGGTTTTTTTTGTCCTCCACCGTCTGAGGTAAGAAAAGATAAATGTCAGAAAGTTTGAATATCATACTGGATAAAAGTAGTGTCTCATACCAAATGTAAATTAATCTATAAATGTGTGCAATGCCCTTTTCTGATGAAGATTCACATGAGATTTAATAAGACTTTTACCTCCAGATGCAGGGTTGGCTGGTCACCAACTTTGTGACACGACAGGTAGAGCTTTGTGTCCTTGATTCCCAGAGCCACAGGTCGGGCCTCAGCGCTCGGTGCAGGGTGCACGTAAGTTGACATGTTCAAGTGAACTGAGGATCAAACAGAGGATACGAGTTCAATAATAGAAGCAACAGATATCATCCAATCAGGAATGACAGTCTGTTATGGCTGTGATGAAGTTTTCTGAAGTCTGCAGACACATTCATTCATCTGTGCAGGTTATGATTGAGATGTTATGTTTCACGACGTTATAGCAATAGAAACACTGAAAGCTTCAGGTAAATAGATCAAGCTGATAGAAATCTGTCATCCCCTTGTTCAAATGTCTACCATGAACCAGAAAATGAATTTATATGCATCAGATCTAACTCTAAGATACAATTACCTTTGCAGTTGTAACTGCCTCCTTGCAGCATCACAGCGTGGAGCTCCATGCTGTCCTGAACCAGTACCAAGCTCCTCTTCTGGCTGTCAGTCACACTGCACTCGTGTTCGCCCGTCCTGCTGAACTGACCTGGTGCAGCTGACTCACACTCGAACACAATTTGCTCTGAGGGGAAAAGAGGCACAGATGATGAGTTATGCTGTTGTTCTTCTAGTAATTTAGTATTCAGACAGTTCAGGTATGTTGTGTTAACCACCTAAACAGTTCAGTAAGTGATTTTCATGTAGTAGTGTTGAAATAAGGTTGTCATCTGTGTGATTACCTTCTACAATACTTTCAAACATGATGTCAAGCAGGTGTTCATCTCTGAACTCGGTGCTCAGCACTGACTCTGACACGTTGTCCTTAAGTCTCTCCATGGCGATGATGAGGTTGGCCACACGTTTCATGGTCAGTGGATGATGGGAGATCTCCAAGTCCAGTCCCTTGGGCATCTTGGTGCTCCAAATCTCGCTCACGTTGCATCTCATTGCGGATTCCATCTTTTTATGAATTTGGTAAGATCTGCAGAAAGACAAAGAGATTTCTGGTGATTCACAAAATACTTAGCAAGACACAGCAGAACTTCTAGTTTTATATTGTAATATAACTTTTAAAATGCAGCATGGTATAGAACAGTGCCTTTAAATCCTGGGGCACCACTGCCCTGCATGTTTTAGATGTTTCCCTTTGTAAAATCATGCAGGTCAGATGTGCCCCAGGACCTGTATTGAAAACACTGGTGTAGAATATCTGATACAGAATAGATTTTTATCTGACAGCAACAGTGTGAACTCTATCAGCTTATAATACCACAACAGGCATCAGAGTGTGTTAAAGAAACTGTGATGAAGCTGCTCCATATTAAAACTGTTAAATATAAAAATATCTATGAAGAAAAAGTCAATTTACCTGTTAATGTCAGTAGTGAAGAAGTCCTGTTATCGTGCTCAGTTTAGATCCCAGTAGTTGTTCTGTCAGTGTTGCTCTGTGTCGCTCTGTCTGCCTGCCCTGACCTGTAGCGTTTTTATACACAGTCAAGGGAATTTTCCCTCTCGTCTACAGGAAGTGGGTTTGTCCCGACGTGATGATGAAATACTGTACTTACTCACTGCTTTCATACTAAAGCTTAGGTATAGTATTATAATATGAAAAGCAGGTTAATATCAATGTTGTATATACTGTTTAGCAATGAGAGAGATCAACTGTGTACGTACTTTCATTTCTTTTAAAGAATATTTGTACTTTGGAATCATGAAAAACACAATTATGTAACATCACATAAGAGGCATAACATATGAGTTACATTTCCTAGTACAATATTATCAGTGACAGTGATATCAGATTTATAGTTTTATGGTATCCTTGTATAGTATTGCTGTAGTGTTGTAGTTTGTATCCACTACCATAAAAATACATTTTATTGCTGATACAATAATAATAATAATAATTATTATAATAATAATAATAATAATAATAATAATAATAATGATAATAATTATAATAATAATAATAATGATAATGGCAACACTACTACTACTGATGATAACAAATACTACTACTACTACTAATAATAATAGCATTCCAAAGGACACACATATCCTCCTCAGTCCATTTATTGTAGTTGACCAAACTGTTCAGTCTATTTTACTCATCAGGCGGAAGTTTTCTATTTGACACCACGATGCAAAAAGATAACACAAAAATGCGTTTTATCTTTTTTGCATCATGGTGTGGAATTGAAACCTCCTCCTGATTTGTAAAATAGTAAAAATGTAACTCAGTCATCATGGAGCCACAAATGTTTTTTAAAAACTAATAAAAATAATAAAGAAGTCATTTGATTTCTTATAAACAACTTAAAAAGTATATTCCAAGCACAGTTTTGTATCTATAAATGTTTTGAGATGCCTAATAGTGTGATTTCAGGAACTTGCATTTCGTAATAATTGAGCAAAGCAACGTAACCCTGTTCCTGCTCCTGTTTGAGGCAGACTACCACTGCACACCATCAGCTGCTGATTTTCATACATACTCTGGTATTCAATCATTTGGGAGAAAGGTTTATCCGCTTTGTAGTGGAGAGTTGAGATCACTCTAATATGTTTTCTGCAGCCAGTTCAGCTTTGCACAAACACTGGTACCAAAGGCAACAAAATGCAGAAGCTCACTGTTTAAGATGTTATACTTATTTTGATTACCGTGTTATATTTATTTTGTCTAATTAATGTAAAATTTTAAGCATACGAATTAGGTTTTGCTGGACTTGATTTCTTTTCCCAGTAAACAGACTTTGGGCACCTTCTGGTTGTAGATAAGAAAATAGTCCTGTTGTTTTTATGCAGGTGTTTTAGTTCAGATGAAACAAACTGGATGTAACTGGAGTCCCCCTGTTTGCAGTTTTTGTGCTAAGCTAAGCTAACCAGCTGCTAGCTATAGCCTTATGATTAACCCTCCTGTTGTTTTTCCGTCGACCGAGCAAATTTTGTCCTCCGAGGTCAAAAGTGACCCGGTTTGGTTTGAGTGTTTATAAAGCATGCAGCATGAATTATCACCCAACTCTGTGTTTGACCTTTATGGAAATGTTTTGGAAATTATGGTCAATAGGCCTGATTTAAATGAAAGTATACTTCATGTTTTGAGTTAATGCCTGTGGTCCTCTGGGGTGAAAATTGACACGAGGACAACAGGAAGGTTAACAGTCGAGACACGATGAAAGTGGTGTCAATCTCTTTGCTAGAAAGTGAATCGGCAAATTTTCCAAAATGTCAAACTATTCATTTAGAGAAAAGGTGACTTACGAAGAACGCACCACTTCCTGTATGTTAAAACGTCCACTATCCAGCCAGTCAGATTTCACTCAGAAAAAGGACGTGCCTTGATAGTTGTACGCTAGTGGAAAATTTTGGCATTTGCAACTGATATCTAAAGATGTTTCTAAAGATGTTTAAACAGATATTGGAGGCATCCTACACCCCTCCACCAACCTTGTATTTTAGCTGCAAAGGCTCTACCACTACTACTACTATTATTATTATTATTAATAATAATAATAATAATTATAATAATGATGATGACAATAATAACTATAACATCTTGAAGAACTATTGAGGACGCATGTCACAAATGATCAAAAACATTCCTGAAAAAAGAAAAAAATCCCCTAAACACATAAAAATCTCTGCATTCTTTCTGTGATTTCGTAAGCCTCTCACGTCTTTGAAGAGGCTCTTCGTAAGTTGGCGGTGGCTCTTGCTTGTTGTGTACAGTTGCACAGCGGGGGCTAAATCTGGTGCTGAGAGATGACATCATTTAAGGTCAACAGTGTGAAACTTACTTTCATTCTTGTTCTTGATGTAAAAAAGATGCCAGATCATATTACCAATAAAACAATACGACACATGCCAAAACTGTCATTTATGCACCAATAATGTGGAGCACCTTACCCCCGTATATCAAACAGCCAACATCTGTGGACATTTAAAAAAAACAATTTTGGTTAATCTGCGTTTTATCAGGTGTTTTATATTTATTTTTATTTAGTTGTGTTTTAATGTTTTTATTTAACTTGCTGCAGGTGTTTGCTCTAGTTTTAATGTTTCAACACTTTGAGCTGTATTTTATGTATGAAAGGTGCTATATAAATAAAGTTATTAAGTTGATTTTTAGTTAAATAAATAATAATAATAATAATAAAAGCTTGTTACTATGCTAATAAACATTGCACTTCTGAGTCACCCACAATATATAATTTAACATAATTTTAATGATAACTATTAAGATTTGTGGACCTAAAAAACTAAACTAGACTAAACTAAAGTAAACCTGGTGTAAATTAGAGTTAACCATGTCCTCATGTCACATAGCGTAAATTAAAAGGGGCAAACATGAGCAGACACCCAAGTGCTTTAATGGTTTGGTACAGATTAGACCCCCATAATTCAACCTAAATTACTAAAGACAGGATGTACTCATATAAAGGGCTAAAGAAAGAGATGAAACTAGTGAAACAGGAACAAACTGAATGAATTAAACAAGGCTAATTTTTGGCATCAGGAATCCGTTTCTATCAGCGCTAGAGCAGCACTTTCACATCAATTTTTCACATCCTGTTTGACACAAGAAGCAATTTTGAACATTCACATTGTTCAGTTTGCTGTGGCAAAATCTACCTCAACAAATATATATGATAAAATAATCTTTAAAAGCAAAAACAGTCAGCAAGTATAATGTAAGTATAATCTGGGCAGACTGATGAACTCATGCTCGATAAAACTGTGAATTACACACCATAAATTAGTCATGGATCCATTTCCCTATAACCCTCACACACTGTTCAGGGTCAAATTTGACTCATTTTTTACATTTGAGATCTGTAAAAACACCATATACACATTTCTTTTAGCTGAACTTTTCCTAATGCGATTCACAGTAAACATAAATGGAAATAAAATGCATAATTTAAAAAACTTTTATGCAGTTGATACACATTTTTATATATGCAAATGTACACATCAAGACACAATTCAAAAATCAGCATTCAAACATTTTCTATAAAACATTTCAGAGCTGTAAAAACACTTTTTACACAAGTGGACTTTTCCTAATGTTACCCCAAATATACAAACATGAAAATAAAAAGCATCATTTAAAAAAAAAAAAAAGTGCACATTTAGATACACATTTTTATATATGCAAATGTCCAAATTTGACATGTTGTATTCATCATATTCTATAAAATGTTCTACTGGACCATAAAATAGTGATTGTAAATGTCTTTTTCTTCTTTAAATAAGATAATTTATGAATGTGAATTAGTGTCAAGACTAATTATAAGTCAGAATATGAACAGTATGTAAAGGTTAAGGCACCTGGCGAAACTCAAAATATATTACAGTAAATAAATGAAAGCATATGGATCAGCTTTACTGGAGAGGTGGAAGCATATGAATGATATGAGAATCTCCCTGAAGATAAAAACACAACTACAGCACCACACAACTGATGCAACAGGCTTAATCATTCCCCTGGCAGCTGTGACCACATGAATGAATGAATCACAGTAACACCTTTGGGATTTTTTTATTTTTATGTTTCTGTGCAGCAAATACACATTTTTTGGTCTGTTTGACTCATATTAATCCCAAAATTTAGAAACTGACTCACTCCATTAAAGATTAATCACCAATTTATGAATGACTGCTGCTGCTTCTGAAATTATGCATAGAGACTAATTATGAGACAGACTGAATTACCCTCTCCTCTCACATCTGGGCTTTTGTTCCCCTCTTTGGCAACGGCAGGAATGATTGCACCTTCATTGACTCCCTCCCTTCGCTCTCTTAACAGGACAAAATAATAACGAAGTCATTTGATTTCTTATAAACAACTTAAAACATTTTGGCCAACTACAATAAATGGACTGAGCAAGGACATTTTGACAAGTGTGTCCTTTGGAATGCTATCATTATTATTATTATTATTATTATTATTATTATTATTATTATTATTATTATCATTAGCAGTAGTAGTAGTAGTAGTAGTAGTAGTAGTATTTATTATCATCAGTAGTAGTAGTGTTGCCATTATTATTATTATTATTATTATTATTGTTATTATTAATATTATTATCATTGTATCAGCAATAAAATGTATTTTTATGGTAGTGGATACAAACTACAACACGACAGCAATACTATAAAAGGATACCATAAAACTATAAATCTGATATCACTGTCACTGATAATATTGTACTAGGAAATGTAACTCATATGTTATGCCTCTTATGTGATGTTACATAATTGTGTTTTTCATGATTCCAAAGTACAAATATTCTTTAGAAGAAATGAAATTACGTACACAGTTGATCTCTCTCATTGCTAAACAGTATATACAACATTGATATTAACCTGCTTTTCATATTATAATACTATACCTAAGCTTTAGTATGACAGAGAGGGAAAATTCCCTCCCTGTGTGTATAAAAACACTACAGGTCAGATCAGGCAGACAGAGCGACACAGAGCGACACTGACAGAACAACTACTGGGATCTAAACCGAGCACGATAACAGGACTTCTTCACCACTGACATTAACAGGTAAATTGACTTTTTCTTCATAGTTATTTTTGTAATCATCACAGTTTCTTTAACACACTCTGATGCCTGTTGTGGCATTATAAGCTGATAGAGTTCGCACTGTTGCTGTCAGATAAAAATCTATTCACCAGTGTTTTCAATACAGGTCCTGGGGCACATCTGACCTGCATGTTTTTACAAAGGGAAACATCTAAAACATGCAGGGCAGTGGTGCCCCAGGATTTAAAGGCACTATTCTATACCATGCTGCATTTTAAAAGATATATTATAATATAAAACTAAAAATTCTGCTGTGTCTTGCTAAGTATTTTGTGAATCACCAGAAATCTCTTTGTCTTCCTGCAGATCTTACCAAATTCATAAAAAGATGGAATCCGCAATGAGATGCAACGCGAGCGAGATGTGGAGCGAGATGTGGAGCACCAAGATGCCCAAGGGACTGGACTTGGAGATCTCCCATCATCCACTGACCATGAAACGTGTGGCCAACCTTATCATCGCCATGGAGAGACTTAAGGACAATGTGTCAGAGTCAGTGCTGAGCACCGAGTTCAGAGATGAACACCTGCTTGACATCATGTTTGAAAGTATTGTAGAAGGTAATCACACAGATGACAACCTTATTTCAACACTACTACATGAAAATCACTTACTGAACTGTTTAGGTGGTTAACACAACATACCTGAACTGTCTGAATACTAAATTACTTCTTGTTGCTTGATGGTAAACGAACAGCAGCATAACTCATCATCCGTGCCTCTTTTCCCCTCAGAGCAAATTGTGTTCGAGTGTGAGTCACCTGCACCAGGTCAGTTCAGCAGGACGGGCGAACACGAGTGCAGTGTGACTGACAGCCAGAAGAGGAGCTTGGTACTGGTTCAGGACAGCATGGAGCTCCACGCTGTGATGCTGCAAGGAGGCAGTGACAACCGCAAAGGTAATTGCATCTTAGAGTTAGATCTGATGCATATAAATTCATTTTCTGGTTCATGGTAGACATTTGAACAAGGGGATGACAGATGTCTGTCAGCTTCATCTATTTACCTGAAGCTTTCAGTGTTTCTATTGCTATAACGCCATGAAACATAACATCTCAATCATAGCCTGCACAGATGAATGAATGTGTCTGCAGACTTTAGAAAACTTCATCACAGCCATAACAGACTGTCATTCCTGATTGGATGATATCTGTTGCTGCCATTATTGAACTTGTATCCTCTGTTTGATCCTCAGTTCACTTGAACATGTCAACTTACGTGCACCCTGCACCGAGCGCTGAGGCCCGACCTGTGGCTCTGGGAATCAAGTACACAAAGTCCTACCTGTCGTGTCGCCAAGTTGGTGACCAGCCAACCCTGCATCTGGAGGTAAAAGTCTTGGAAATGTACTTGCAGACCGCCAACCGTTACCGCACCTTCAACATCCAACGTCAAATATGGATTTGCATGTGGTCCTTCAAGTCCCTCTTTAGAAGAGGATTTGGGGTTTGAACAGATTCTATAATTCACCTTTTTTGATTCAATAATCAAGAAATAAGTGATTTTAAAAAGCCGTTTTGTTGTTTGCTGGAAAAACTTCTGTATGTTCTGCAGATTGTCTATTTACTGTATGTACCAAGTACCATAAGTGAAGGTCGTTTTGTATTGACACAGTCAGGTTTGACCACAAGGTGGCACTCTTTGTCGTGTACAGTATGTGATTATTTATTCGGCTGAATGACATTACACTTTTGAGTGTTTTCATATTTATTTATTTATGTATTTGTACATCTGTTTACAAAAGTATTTTAACATATCTATTCAGAAGTGTTCTTATTCACAATTATTCAAATGAAGTGCCAAGAATATTTAATAAAGTCTATTAACCTCCATTAATTTTTGTGTGCATGTGTTTTAATATGCCTAGTTAGTTAGTGTTTAACCGAGCAACGTTAAGTGGAAAGATGAGATTGTAAAATCATAATATTATATCTGATATACTTTATGACACGACTCCAGAGCCCCCCCCCCCCCCCAAAAAAACCCCCCAAACAAAACAACAACAATAACATATAATCAAGTTTGAAGAACAGAAAGAGCAAAGTATAGTGAATCTGATTATGACATAACTGCAAGAAAGGATTGCACAATATGTTTTGCATTGCATAAAAACAAAATAACATATAGGAGGAGGCAAAACTTAAAAAATAAATGAAGGGCTAACAGAGCTGTG
Organism: Scomber japonicus; assembly: GCF_027409825.1. Lineage (NCBI taxonomy): Eukaryota > Metazoa > Chordata > Actinopteri > Scombriformes > Scombridae > Scomber > Scomber japonicus. The sequence continues at coordinate 10,421,549 of NC_070586.1, forward strand.
ATAGAGTTAATTATATTAGTATTATCATTATGCAACAGTCTATGATTAATATACAGCCTGTAGTCACGTTCTGTTTACAAACTCTGCTCCAATCAGCGCAGAGATCGAAATTTAAAATTATCCAATCAGCGAAGAGGAGGCGTTAACTCCCGGCAAATTCGAACCGGATGCGCGAGCAGCTCTGTCTGTTGTTATGATGTAATTTAACGTTTATCGTTTAACCGCCGCCCGCAGCCGCTCAAAAATTACCTAGACATTTCTATACTTTATAGTAAGATATCCAGACAAAAAGACCGACAAAGGGAATACTAATAGTTATGGAAGAAGAAGAGACCGTACCGATACTTTCCAGAAAAGGTTAGCGTGTTAAATTTCTTGAAAACGAGCCTTTAGTTAATGTTCCGTAGCAACCAGTGTTACGGGTTAAATGTTGACCGTGGTAACTTGTGACTTTCACGTAGGTTTTCTCCTAAAAGCCTTTGATTGTAGTTTAATCATTAAAAAAAAAAAACTAACCCATCTGTTTTTGATATCCATAAGCTACACTAACTATTTGTGTTCAGTAGTCCCATTCACTTTTCGTTACGTATCTTGTAATGAATGAGAAAGTCACCAGATAACACGGTCACCAGATAAACCGAAACAACGCTACAAATCTGTACATCGGATTTAACTAAAATTGTTTTAATCTTATAGACAAGAAACCGTCCGAATTAACTTTATAATACTAATTTGGTAGTGTACGTTTTTGCCAGACTTGACCCACGTTAAGATGCCTTAGCCTGTGCCCACATGTTGTTCAAGCTAAACAAACATTACCATTAATGGACCCTCTAATGCTGCTCATATAACTTTATATTACAAAGACAAAATAACTCTAGAAAGGGATAAATAATGCCATGCTTGATCTGGTCTTCTGGGCTTTCATCAAAGTCAACCCTTACTCACTGTTCAGGGTCAAATTTTTACATTGTAGAGCTGTGACTTTACCTCATGTGACCCCAAATATACAAAACATGGAAACAAAATGCATCCTTTTTTAAAATTTTGTGCAGCTGATTCATATTTTTATATATACAAATGTACAAATGTAACCTGTGTTTATTAAAGCAGATTCAAGAATCAGCATCAGCATTCATCAGATTCTATAAAATGTTCTACTGGACCATAAAATAGTCATTGTAAATGTATTTTTTTCTATTTACAGAAGGATTAATCAAACATTTACAGATGACTGATGGGGGAACCTATTGATGTGAATTGGTGTAATTATAAGTTAGAATATAAACAGTATGTAAGGGTTAATGATAACGTTACTTACACTTTATTATAAAAATATAAACATAAACACAGTGTTTGGGAGTAACTAGTTACATGTAACAATGTTACGTAACTTAACTTTTGTAAAAAAAATAAATAAAAAAGACAGATTAATTAACATTAGATCAATAAGTTAACAAATTGTTTTAGCTCCTCTATGCACTCTTTTTTTCCAATTTAGATTTATTTACAGGTGTAAATCATCAACTTGCAGGCAGGTGGCGCTAAATTTCTATTAAATCGACTTTACAGTTCCTCACAGTTACTGACTGGTGGCCTCCATTGTTAGTTCAGGTGATTTAAGTATTGCTGTGCCAGTCACGCCTCCTTAATGAGTTGATTGATTGTTTTTCAGCAGAACAACTTTTATTTCATCAGCATTTTCCCCCCAAATGTTACAAAATCTTGAGACTGCGCTTGTGAAATGGGCTTTATTTACTTTATTATGTTAATTTAATTCGTGGAAATGAGCTGCAGGTTTTTACCTCGCTGTAGTCATTCCTCCTGATCATACATGGCTAATATGTGGGCCAAAATCTATGTGTCCAATCCAAATAAATGTATTTAAAAGTTGATGTTACGTTTATATGAGGCTTCAGCAGTCTGAGTTAGTCATATCAAATGGATATTTGACACATTTACAGTCTTTTTAGCATCAAATTCCCTCTTTGTGTTTCCCTGTTGAGCTGTGGTGGAAGTATAGTAACAAAAAGAGGGACACTGGCATTAAAAAGACTGTAACGAAACATATCTACTTGATTTGACTGATTCAAGCTTCATATTAGCTTCAGATAAAATTTCAAGACGATGAAGGGATCACAATATGAACAGGAGGAATGATTACAGCAAGAAAAAACCAACATATTAAAGTGTTAATTTGAACTCCTGACTGACTTGAAAAATGTGTTGATGGTAATAAACAACATTCTCTATCGCAAACAAATTGTTGTGTGTGTGTATAAAATGTTATGAATGTGTGGATATTAATCCCAGATGATCTTCAGACACTAATTATGAATTCAGGTGCTGAACTCTTGTGTAACTTCCTTTCACAGATGTGCGTCGGCAGAAGTTGATGGAGTACCTGACAGCAAAGGGAAAGCTGAAACTGTCCAACTCCACGTAAGAAATAAAATGTTGTTAATTTAACCCTTACATACTGTTCATATTCTGAGAAACTCACTCAATCACTATTTTATGATCTAGGAGAACATTTGAAAGAATATGATGAATACAAAAACACGTTTAAATGCTGAGTTTTTACAGATCTTCAATCGTCATGGGTCAAATTTGCATATTTAAAAATGTGTATCAGCTGCACAAACAAATGAAAATTATGCTTTTTATTTCAATTTTTGCACACTCGATCACATTCGGAAAAGTCCAGTTTAAAAGAAATGTCTATAAGGTGTTTTTACAGCTCTCAAATGTAAAAATGTGTCAAATTTGACCCTGAACAGTATGTAAGGGTTAATAAATGTTAGACTAAATCATTATATTTTACTCCTTTTATTCAAGGAATGTAACCAACGGTGACAACAGCCAGGTGAAGAAACCTGTGATGTCTGCACTGAAGGTGGGTGTGCAGGATATAAAGTGTGTATGCAGTGGCTTGGTATAGTGACTGGGTGTTGTTTCTTCTTCTCTAATGCCCCTGTTGGTGCATTGCTGAGTATCTTGGTGCATTACTACAACCTGAAGAGTGTGAAACCATTGACTGGACTGTGTGTGTGTGTGTGTGTGTGTGTGTGTGTGTGTGTGTGTGTGAGACAGTGCAGGAGACAAAAAAAAGATGACATCATCTTTAAAATTAATGCTCTGTAGCACTATGAGTGGTCACGAACTCCACAGGGTATCTTTAAGGCATCAATATGTTCAGTTCTGTAGGATAATATATTTACAACGCTATCAGCTTCAACATAATAGCGAATGGGACCGGGGATCGTTAAAAAAATTCTGATACCAGGACTATCCAAATACCCGTAAAGTGATTCTGATACCAACTGAGTACTTCATTCGATACCCATTATACATTTAGTGCTCTTGCTCTTGAACTCAAATTCACCACGACTTCACCACCACAGACGGGTTGTAGCTGCTGTGGCAGTGGGCCAATCACATGTTGCATTAAATTGAACGTGTGCTTTGATTGACTGTGAGCAAGTTCATAAAGATATTGTTTGATGAGATTCAATATTACTTGGTATTGATTTAAATTGGTCGATACCTTAAAGGTGTCAAGTACTGATATTCAGCCCTAGCAGCTGCCCAGAGAGGCATTTTGCCAAGGGCGGCACAGGGCACACGCATCAAAAGACAGAAGAAAAAAAGAAGATCGGTTTTCTGTCATTTAGTTTCATGTGATCTCATTTGCATGTCACGTCTTCTTTTTACATTGTCACCATGTGGATCAGTTAACCTCATTGCGGTGGGCGTCCTCGTTCTAGTTTGTGAACTAACAGCTTTTACACTACCAAATGAACCACATTTTATAAGTGTGTTGTTCTATTTGTGTATTTGTGTGATATAGGGTTTGTGCAATTTACTTTTGTGTTGTTTTTGTAAATCAGCAGTAGGTTATAATTTGTGATAATTTGATTCTTCATTTCATGTACATTTATATATTAGAAGTGTTTCTATTCTTTATACTTCATTTTTGGTATTTGTGGTTGTTATTTCTCTCTCTCTCTCTCTCTCTCTCTCTCTCTCTCTCTTTTGTTCTTTTAGAATTTAATTAATATCAGTTTTAAGTTGCTGTGGTGCTGAGTTATCTTGTTTTGACATCTTCTGTTTTCACAGGTCATCAAGGGGAAAGAGAACAATGCTCCAGTTGGCAGTCTGAGATATGAAGCCAAAAAAATATTTCCTCCTCGATCCACTCAACAACCTGCCCAAAAAACATTCAATTTTACAAACAAGGTTAAAGTCAACATCCTGACCACACAGCAGAAGTCCAACAGTGTCGCACCTCAGTTAAAATTTAATCAAAACCGGGTGCTCACAAATACATACAATGTGACCTCAACATCTAATCTGTATGCAGTCAGCCATGTCAAGAAGCAGCCAAGAACAGGATTACAGCCTTCAGTCAAAACCTCTTCTAATGCTTCATCTACCGCTTTTACAAAACCCGACAGCAGATTCAGCAGGAGCTCAAACGCCACCAGGTCAGGCCCAGTGAACAACGTCAATTTTAGGATAAGTCTCGGTCCCATTGTCAAAACAAAAACGGGACTCGTTCCTGCCGTGATCCAGCCGAGAAACACTAACCCAACCCTAACACGCCTAACTTCTACCACAGCAGCCAACACCACCGTCAGCACCAATACTTCTAATGCTGCCAAAAAGGTGCGATCCAACACCTTATCTTCGCTTTCTGTTCCCAGGAGCTCCTCCTTGGCCCCGAGGAAAACTTTTTCTTCTACTGCTCTAAACAAACCCGTTCACGAGAAAACCACAATTTCTCAGAGAGCAAGAGCTGCAATTAAAACTCAAGATCAGAAAAAGTCCAATCCTAAGCCAGTTTTGGGTAAACCGTTTCAGCCATCTTCTAAGAGTCAAATATTAAGTGGAGTGAAATCAATGTCCACTTCCATCAAGGGCAGAGTAGCATCTGTTAAGCCAGAGGTAAAGGTAGGAGTGGCAAAAATGAAAGAATCAGCTTGTCAGCCCACAGCTAGATCCACAAAACAAAGATCTCAGGCAGCCGGAGGAGAGAAAAATGTCCAAACGTGCAAAGCTGCTCCCCGGAAACCCACGGTGCCAGCGAGCAGGTGCAGTGTCAGGGCGACTGGTGAAGCTACGCGGGCTGCAGCGGCCGCGCCGGCAGGGAAACCCAAAATAAGTAAAACGACAGAAAGCAAGAAGGGATGCAGTTCAATGAAAGCCCCTCCGCCACTGACAGGTACAAAAAGAATAAGCGCTCCGGTGCTGTCACAGACGGTGCCGCGGCCTGCCAGGACCATCAGCTACTGCGGAAAGGACACAGACACGAAGAGGTCAAAGGTCCCAGTCAGAGCCATTCCTCAGACGGAGGTAAAGAAACCGACTGCTGCCCAGGAGGAGAGACTGTAAGTATTAGCGAAGGAAGGTAAAGCTACTGGTAAATGTGTTGCATGAAACCATGACCAGTGTTGGGGAGTAACTAGTTACATGTGATGGCCTTATGTCTTTTAATTACAACATAAAGGAAAATGTGTCATTAAATTGCAGGTTCTTATGAAAATGTTAATGATTTAAAACTGAACTTTAAGATTTTACTCTGGAGGGTTTTTTCCTCATTTTTTAATATTTAACATGTTACTGAATCCATATATTGCTGTTTTTAATTCTTTGAAATCCATATATTTTTTATATTTTGTAAATAAATCATGACATGAGCTTAAATTGTGTCACAGTACCCATTAATCCCATGCCAGACTTTTGATAAAATATCTTTATTTTAAATTTCAAAATCAACATGAACTAATGAATACATTTTACAATGAGAGATAACAAATGATCTCCCTTATAAATCATGTCAGTATCCATGAAAAACACCTGAACTTAGATTTTGGTGCTTAATGGGAAAAAGTAATCAAATATAATAAGTTACAGTACTTTGATTAAATAATTTAAATAGTTACATTACTTATTACATTTTAAATAAAGTACCTAGTAATCTGTAACCTATTACATTTTCCAAAGTAACCTTCCCAACCCTGTTTATGGCACCGTTAATTCATTTAGTCTCCACTGATGGTGGTTTAAGGTTTGGTTTGTGAGTTTTGCACTAATCTGCTGTAGAAGAGCTGAAATACTTAAACAATAAGGAAAGTTGGCTTTTAGGGCTGGACAACACATTTTTTATTCATAAGTGTTTAGCTTAATCACATGGAAATCATATCATGTTCTACAAATTTCTGTCCTAAAGATTTTGGTCTGATGTGACACATAATAGTAAAACACAGTCAGCTGATTCATGGAAAGGACTGTGGCCAAGCTGCTAGATCAATACCCAAACATCTGTTACTATATAGGTGCCAATATGATACCTGTGTTTCAGTATGGATATAAAAAGTACATTAAAATATAAAGCATTGCATTTTTAATGGTACCCTCTGCTCTATTATTCCAGGAGTAAACTACAGGCGTGGCGGGAATCCAAGGGCATTTCTTACAAGCGTCCTCCGATGATGGTCAAACCTCAGGTCATGTCCACTGTCTCCTTGCCGCAACCCTTCTGGGCCACCATGACAGAGGAGGACGAGGCCCACTCCCTTGTTTATGCTGTGGACAGATCTCTGGCCGACTGCTTAAAATTGCTGGAAGAGGTATGTGGTTTTGTATCCCGTGTAATCTCCCACAGGGCAATACATTACTCGAAGATATTGGGTGGACATTGTTGTTTTAAAATTATCGGGTGCTTTGGGTCCTTAGGAGTCTTTTGGATTACATCATTCTCTCCTTTAGTTCTGCTTTTTTCACCCAGTGTAACCCGATACTCCCCACAGCTGCTGTTTAGCTGTCTCAGCAGATCTACCACAGGTCAAGTTCAATATTACCCAGTTACTTTTCTTACTGCATTCTTTTTCTATAGTAGTAATAATAATAATAATAATAATAAAAGTGCAGATAATATTTAATCACATATATTGTGGTTTTTTATACTTATTCAATCATAAAGTACTTATTCACTCAGTAGTTGCAGAATCACATATACCTCTTTGTTTAACATAATGTCTTCAGATTTGATCATCTTTAGCAAACGATGGTCAACAATCAAGTACTAGTAAGTAAGTTTTAACAGATACAACATTGTTCATTATTAGTAATTATCATCAAAATGTTACTCTACAACATATTTTGTAGACAACATTTCATTTCATGTTTTCTTTAGCGGCCAAACTGAGCAGTACTGCAAAAAAGCCTTTCATCAGAGAGAGTTCAGAGTTGCAATAATGGTTTAATTCTGGGGACAACTTTAGACAGTCTCTCCTGGAAGGCCCTTCATAGCATTGCACTTTCTGCACGTTGAAACATGTTAAATACCCGGTTAACTGCTACACAAGATTTTAGGCTGTTTGGGGGCGTGTTGTTTAACTACTGATGAGATGATGAAATATGATGAATAGGATTTCACGTTGGAGCCACATATTTTTGCAGCGTGCCTCTTAGTTGGCATCTCAGCTGCTGAACAGCTAAGCGCACTAAATCAAATCCACCACGAGTTCACCACCACAGACGATTGTAGCTGCTGTGGCAGTGGACCAATCACATGTTGCATTTAATCAAAGAATGCCTGCATTGATTGGCTGTGAGCACGTCATATTTTCTAGCTCTGAGTGCAAAAAGGGTCGATTACAGGTATCGTTTACGCTTGATATCGATTTTTTTCAGTCGATACGTTAAAGGTACCAGATACAGATACTCAGCTCTAGTTCACATGTATGTTTTGTGATTGGCCAATGCAGCACCTTGCCAGATGACATGTTCAAAATGTAAACCTGGTTAATGACCCTGCATTGTTGTGTCTCCACCATTCGAAATTGTGTTTTTTGAAACATGGCTTAGGTTGAACACATCTTCAGAGACGTTCCATGTGAAGATTGTTCGAGCACTGTGGTTTGCAGCATAGTGACACACTTACTTGTAATGTATGAGTTAATATGAGCTTTTTTTTTTGCCTCTACAGGGCTGCCCCCCAGACCAGGTGAAAGGGGTTCTCTCACGCCTGCCACCGCTGTCCCATAAGTTTGCCAAATACTGGATATGTCAGGTCCGCCTGATGGAGCTAGCGGGTGACCTGGAGGTCCTGCCCATGTTTGAAGAAGCTGTTCGTGTAGTGTTGGAGGTGAGACAACAGTGATATTAGACATCAGAGACATTTTAGGCAAGGCAAGGCGAGGCAGCTTTATTTATATAGTGCATTTCATACACAGGGTTTCAGTGGGCTTTACATAAAAATAAAACATCAGATGATTTGACAGTAAGAATTGGAAGCATAAAAACATACAATTGGGAAAAAAATAAAACCCAATTATAATTTTACGTAAAGGTTGTTTTAACCGTTCTTAATTTGGCTCAGGGGTTTTTCCATTTCATATCATCATAAACTCAATTAACTGGATTATTCAAAAAACAGGAAATCTATATATCAATTTATATTTCACAGTTGAATTGAAATTAGTAGTATGAATAAATAATTAAATTAAATAAATATAATAAACTGCAAATTCACACTTTTGTATTTCATTTTCAACATTTTGCTTCTCACAGTGTCCAAAACTTCAGTCTTTATCATCTGTGAACAACTTGCCATTCAGCTCCCACTAGGTGAAGAAATAAAACTCACGTCAGCTGAATTTTTACCTCTGATCCAGCTCACAGGAAACATCAGGACAGGAAACATCGTCAGGGATTGATCAGTTGATATTGTAGTATGGTGAAATAATGCCTTGTGATGCAATCCCAGCCAGAGTTATAATAGACATTTAGTCAACAAATTAATTGAGGAAGTAACGAAGAAGATGAATTAATCATGTGTCTGTTTTAGTACAACAAAGAGTAAAAGGTCTAAAAACCATAATATTCAGGTTTCATATTATATTACACAAAAAGTCTCCGCCACACTTGTTTGTTTGGTTTTGTTTAAATGGCTTTAAAGTTTCTCTACGTCTTCATCATTTAAGCCCGTGGACGAGCTGCGGACCGTGGTGTTTGAGATCCTGAAGAAAAAGGACGAGATTCAAGGTATTTGGTCCGTTTAACAGATGCTTGTTGAGATTACACTCTGCGTGAACTTACTGTTAATTATCACCACGCTCACATTACACACTTACAGGTTACGTCACGCGGCCTCACTCTGTTGAAAACTCACATCTTGAATCATTCTTACTGCTTGAGAGTCACCGGATGCAATATGCAAAACTCCTTGCGAGTATGTTGCAAGCAGCTTATTTTCCGTCATTCTCTACGTACCAGTTGTCTTGATTTGATTTGATTTTTTTAATATGCACGGCAGCAGATGGTTTCCCACGGTCAGTAAACCAGTGTCTTTATGCATTTGGGTGAACTAAATACTAGAAACACTTCTCTGTATTTGACATAAAACACTTCAGCACCTCAGACTAAATTCTTCAAAACTGATCATATTTAAATCAACCCTTAAAAAAGTTAAAGATGAATCTCATTTTATTTAGCTTTTGTATGAGACTGCATTAGTACATTTATATATTTTTTAGTATTTTTAGGTATATTATATTTCATTCACTGTAGATTTGTCTTGTTTTCTTTTTAATTATTAGTATTTAATGTGTGACCTTTTGCCCCTTCTTCAATTCAAAGCTGCTATAATCAGCTTTTTTACATCTTTTAACTCATTCGGCTTTCAAATTAGCTGGCTTTATTCCATCTTGCTGCTCTTATCTGCATCGTTTGTTTTTTTTTGCAAAATGCTCCAAAAAGTAAGAGTTCACTTCCTGCCCAGCGCCAAACAGCAGAGAGACAACGTTAGGGGGCTAGTTTGGTGAACATAGTCAAGTGTTAGAAGCTTATAAACTAGATGTTTTTCTTGAACATCACTCCAAATAAACACTAATGTTGCTCCATATCTACTTAGATGATCAACTGTGTGCAATATCTTACAGCTCTTTGGCCAAATTCTTATATGATGAGTTATGATGTGTGGATACTTAATACTCCGTAATTTCCAGCATCCGAAGAGAAGGAGAGCGAGGAGGACGAAATCCTGGAAACAGTGGAAAGCACTCCAGATATGATGACACCCTCTAAGCCTGTCAGAGCCCTGATCTGTGGGGAGAAAGGAGACTCGTCTGTCGTCAAGTTCAAGATCACGGCAACCCCTGGGTGTGTGTGTGCTTTGTTGAGTGGAGTACTTAAAAGTACATATTTAAGTACTGTCTTTGTGTAAAATTTTGAGGTATTAGTACTTTTACTTGAGTGTTTCCATCTGATGCTACTCTATTCTTCCACTCCACCACATTTCAGAGGGAAGTATTGTGCTCTCCACTACATTAATTTGACAAAGCTTTTGTTACTTCATGAGTTTTCAACATCTCCAACAATAAACTTCTCACATGACTTCATTTTAGAACAAATGTTCAAATGATCCAATATTTCAGCATACATCAAAGATTAGAGAAAAGGTCCAATAACTGAAAACACATTTGTGCATCAGAACTTTGTCTTTTCTTCTTTCCTCTCCCATTAATCATCTCACCATACCTCACATTTATCTGCTGACCCTTTGGAAGGACCCCACCCCTAGGTTGGGAACCACTGGACTAAACTAGCTAACTGTATATAAAGTAGTGTAAACTAGCTAACTGTATATTAAGTAGTGTAAACTAGCTAACTGTAAATAAAGTAGTGTAAACTAGCTAACTGTATATAAAGTAGTGTAAACTAGCTAACTGTAAATAAAGTAGTGTAAACTAGCTAACTGTATATAAAGTAGTGTAAACTAGCTCCACCTCCAGCAGCTACAACAGTAACATGCTGCTCTAACACTGATGCTTCACTATTAATAATCTAATGATGTCATATATAATAATATATCACTCAGAGGAACCAAACCACTACTTTTACTGTAATACTCATAATACTGCAGTATTTTTAATTTAATACTTTAAATGCATTTTGCTGCTAATACTTAGGTATTTTCACATTTTTCATGCAGAGATCTGAATACTTCTTCCACGACTTAAAGTATGAATTTTTGTCCTTCCTGCAGTGGCCCTGCAGACAAGCAGAGTGAACCTGCACGGATAAATGGCCAGGAGTTGCGCTTCTTTACCCCAGTGAGACGCTCGGTGCGAATTGAGAGAGCCTCACTCCGACTCCCTGCGGCCCTCCAGGACCACGATGTCTGTGTGGCCTCCTACAACGACCTGATCGACGAGGAGACCAAAGAGAAAAGCAAAGAGCAGGAGGACGGGGAGATCAGCCCTCCTGCTAACGAAACGCCGATGTACGTCTACAGGCAGAACGAAGCACTTAAAGACAAAGTGTTGGTCAAGCTTTTCTACGGTGAAGATGATGAAGAGGTGCTGAACTCATCTTCACCCGTTTGTAACTGAGGAAAAAAGTTACACATTTTTCACTGTTTACATGTCAAGGAGAAGAAATTTGTGCATATTTTGGTGTTGTTGGTTATTTTACTCCCCTGGAAGGAAGTTGAGTTTTAAGTTTATTCCTTGTAAAGAAGTTTTAGGTAGTTTTGTAAAAATCAATCTGGATAATGTCTTGTATATAGTAATGTAAAATAAAACGCCTTTTTTTTTTTTTTTAGAAAACCTTATTCGGTGTCTGGACTCTTTAGTGCTCTACGCAACAACCATCAAACTCAGTTCATGAGTATTGCCTGCAGTGTTGGGGAGGAACTAGATACATATGTTATATCTTCTAATTACAAATTAAATGTAACTGAAATCTGTTACAGTCACAGAAAAAATGTGTAATTAAATTAGTTGAATTACAAAGGAGGTTACATCTGAAGTCAGACCTTTAACATTTTGCTCAGGAGGGTTTTTTCCTCATTTTTGCACTACTCACAAAAAGTTAGGGATATCTGGCTTTCGGGTGAAATTTATGGAAAATGTAAAAAGTTCATGCTACAGTCGTATTATATCATGAAAGTAGAGCATTTAGGTCAGAGGGGTCAAACTCATTTTCATTCAAGGGCCACATACAGCCCAATTTGATCTCATGTCCAGAAACACTAAAAGGAAGGAAGGAAAAGAATACAGGAAGGAAAGATGGAAGGAAGAGAAGAAAAGACAAGAAGGATGGAAAGAAAAGAAGGACAGGATGGGAAGATGGAAGGAAGGAAAGAAAAGGAGGAGGAGAAGGAAAGGAAGATGGAAGGAAAGAAAAGAAGGAGGAGAAGGAAAAGAATACAGGAAGGAAGGAAGGAAAAGAAGACAGGAGGGAAGGGAGGAAAAAGGAAACTGGGCCGCACTGGACCTCTCGGCGGGCTGGTTCTGGTCCACGGGCCTCATGTTTGACACCCCTGATTTAGGTAGAAGCATGCAGTGGTGATTTCCTCATCTCAAACTATTTATTGAAACAAAAGCCAACAACAGTGGTGTTTATACCACAACAAAAAATGTCAATGTCTCAATAACTTGTCATGTGCCCTTGAGCATCAATTACACCACAAGACGACGTATTGTCTGCTGAGGCATGGCATCCCACTCTTCTTGAAGGGCGGCCCTCACGAGTTACGAGCCTCAAAACGCAGACTCAGCTGATCCTGTAGGTTTTCTATGGGATTCAGGTCTGGAGAAAGTGCAGGTCACTCCATTTGAGGTACCCCCGTCTCCAGCAGCCGTTCCCTAATGATGCGACCTCGATGAGGCGGAGCATTGTCGTCCATGAAGATGAAATTAGGCCTGTGTTGTTCATGCAGGGGCACAATGACTGGGTTAATGATGTTATTCAGGTGGTATGGGCTCCTCACTGTACCATTCACTAAGTGTAGGGCAGTTCTGTTGGCGACCATCATTTCTGCTCAACGTAAATCGCCTTTCATCAGAGAACAGCCTCTCACCTCCCTTAAATGTGCCTGGAGTTGAGTGGTATTCATCATCCGGTTCCGCAGGGCACTGTTCACAATGAAGCGGTCATCAGTGTGGGATGTGGCCAATGGACGTCCACTTCTATGCCTTTCTGTGACTCTTCCAGTCTTTCTGTGTCTCTGTTGCAACCTGCTGATTACACACTAACCCTAACCCTAACCCTAATCTCAAATAAGGTTGGACAAAGCAGAAGTGTGGCTGGTTGGGAGAGAAGGAGGATGAGGAACACCTGCTGCCACCAGACAGCCGCCATCTTGGCTCGTTATATACCAAGTGGTTTCCCGGTTCTTTTGTGACTCCAAGTCAAGCTCAGTGGCCACTTCCATCTGAGAACATCTCAATGCCGAGGTACTGTTGATCTATTGTTTTGGTCTCATGATGTCAAAATGTGAACAGCATGATGAGGAGGACTGTTTAAATACCAATTCTAAGTGAACCAGGAAATGTATTAGTGGATTCATGGATCAAACAACTGTTGCGAATTTTGCCGTTAAGCTCTTTCTTCTCCTTCCTGAACTTAGATTTTGGTGCTTAATGGGAAAAAGTAATCAAATGTAATAAGTTACATTACTTTGATTATATAATTGAAATAGTTACATTACTTATTACACAGAAGAAGAACAGTAGTAGAAAGTGTCAACCACCTCAGCTACTAAATTCACTCAAATTGATATAAACATTTTACTTCTCCTACAGAAAGTGCCAAGCTTTATGTACAATGCATCCAGAAAGTAGTCACACCCCTTCACTTTGCCCACATTTTGTCATATTACAGCCTTATTCCAAAATGGATTAATTAAATGGATTAAACCCCCTTTTTTCCCTCATCAATCTACAATCAATTCCCCTTAATGACAAAGCGAAAAAGGTTTTTTAGAAATGTTTGCAAATTTATTAAAAATAAAGAACTGGAATATCGCATGAAACTGAAGCTGTGCTCATAGCATGACATGAAATTCGGGTGAGGCTTTGTCACACGGCTATGCACCGGTGAATGAGAAATCAGGACGGTGACAACAATCTATGTCAATCAAATGCAGGTAGAGTGCGGGTTTGAAAACAAACATGCATGAAAAATGACGCCAAAAGTTAGTCTGTGATCTTTCCTCACCGCAGATAAACATTTTTAACAAGAATAATTACATTTCGTCATCATTCAGACATGTAGGTACATGAATGAAATGCAGTACTCAGGTTCCGGTGAATTATCAATATATACACATTAATATCCTAATATATCAATTATATAAGGTACAGTACAAACACTTCATCCACAGGGTGAGTGGAGTCTGTCATGATGCAGGAGGCCTTGTCCCTGCATCTGTCCATGTAGAAGTCTGCGATGGTGGGAAGGCTACAGCCGATGGTTCCCTGTGCCAACTTATCCCTTAAACAGGCAGGAGTGGAAAATCATTTTACGCTATTACTACTTATCTCATTTTCACAAGTCAAACATTTGGGATATTTAAGATGTTATGAGTTGTATCTCCAAGGACATGTTGCCCTATTAATAAAAATATTCATTAATAGTATGTTAAGACATTAGTCATAATCAGTGTTATACATTTAACTGATTAATTTATAATTACTTGCCACATGGTAGTCACGCCCTGCACCACAAGCGGCCATAATCATTTCTGATCAGACTGATTAAACAATGACAGTTAACCTGACCCGAGGCATGTGACCTAGATACTAGTACCATGCTAAATAAATGATAACTTGAATGGGTGAAAACCTTCAATCATGTTCCTAACAGAGTATTAAAGAGTGTGTATCTCCTGGTTTCCGTTCTTAAGGAAGCTTTCAGAGAGCAGAGATACTTTATTCTTCAGTTATGCTTTTTGTTTATGGATAAGCAAACATTTACAATCACCTGTTACATAGCACGGGAACATCATGAGTTCAATGATTTATATTCAATGTGAACAGTGCAAGTCATTTATGGATGTTTTAATTAAATATGGGTCAAACACTCAACAAAAATGTATATCTGCTGCATACAAATGTTCATAAGAAGTTGAAATATCTCAATTTCACATTGTATTTAGTGCATTTATTGTGATTTTAGTGTTTATTGTGATTTTACTGTTCTCAAGTATTAAAATGGTTCAAACCTGAACAGTATGTAAGGGTTAACTAACACATGTACAAAAAGTAACAATGGTTCCCAGAAAAATGGAAAGTAGTCACAGCTGCCACCCATGTCAATTATTCTCTGACAACAATTTTCTCGTTAATGAGGAATGTGTGTGGCGACGCCAAATGTTGTAGTTGTGGATTGTTTTATTTCAAGCGGGAAGCATGAGTAAAGTATGCAGTTAGTCATGCACATAAAGAATAAAGAAAGATATACTATCACACAATGAAAATGTCCCAAAGCGAAACAGAGCAGAAACGAGAGGGTAAATTAACTTGCTGATCCACAAAGGTCTGAGTAGAGGACAACACACTCTTTTCCAGTCAAATAAAGCAGACAGAGTTTCATCAGAGGATTTCATGAGAATGTTACAGGTTACATGTACATCGATAATTGCACATCTGTACCCGTTTTATTTCCCATAAAATATCTAATCTGCAGCTGAGAGCAACACAAAGCAGGCTGTATGTCAGTCTGAAGGTCTGAATCATCACTTTTAGACCTGGAGACGCTCATGGAAATTGAGTTATTCAACAGTTTATCACAAAATACTTTTTGCTTCCTGAGAATCTGCAGTAGTCATGTCCTGAGCATGTGGGATTGGCGTATTTCCTAGACTGTGCACACACACTTGCAGGCTTTTGCTGGATAAATGTTTTTTTAAATTAGACTTTTTTCCTTTTTTTTAACGTACAATTAAGCCAAAGTAAACCACCAAACACATTTTGTCGAACTGAACAAGCAACACATGATCTCAGGCAAATCCTGCCTGAAGGTGTTACAATTTTTTATTCATAGTCAGGTTATGTGTCAAGATGAGATCATTGAAGCAGGTTCTTCTTGCCATAATTATTCCTCCTGTGCATAGTGGACATTAAAAGACATAAATCAACAAAATCCTCATTTCATGCAAAGAAATATAAGTTTATCTTAAGCTAATATGATACTTTAGGTGTCCAAATGAAGAATTCATTTCATGGGACCAGTATGAGCTACTGTGCATGTTTCATGTGTGTACTGTACAAAATATTTAATTAAGCAATAAAATCTATTTGTGAGTCATTCTCTGACCAGAACTGCTAGTAAAACATTTTTATCAACAGAAACAGTTCAATGAAGTAAAATCTGCATTATGCATCATTAGGGTTTTTTGTGGATTTCCAGACATAATAACTGATTCAGTGTGCAATTGCATGATCTTGTTGAGAAAAGTCGAATTAAGCAATCAAATCTATTTGTAAGTCATTTTCTTAAAAGACTTAGTGCTTAAATCTAAAACTAGATCAATCAATCAATCTTTATTTATATAGCGCTGTAATAGTAATTTCAACTCCTTTGTAAATTACCCAACCTCCCACCTTCTCACCAAGCTGTCTAGACCTTATAATTGTGAATTCAGTTCCTTTGCATCTCTACTACCTGAGACACCCATTCAAACCTTGTGTATTTTAAATTAGGTTGTCTAGACCTCTTAATTTCACACTTCAGGGGGTCGGTGCCGATACCTGCGAAAGACAAAAGAGTGTGGAATCACACCTTAGGTAAGAGGCTGACCCCACAGCAGACATAGGACGTTAAACACACCCCAGAGGTGGGCCTTTCTCTCAGGTATAAATGTTCATGTTTCCCCATGTTCGGGGTCATTCTTCATTCAGAACCGCTCGCATGTTTTGTTGATTGACCTTTTCTTTGCAAAGAAAATAAAACCTTGTCGGCCGGCAGAAGTCCCTATTTCATTCTTCACCAAGAGCACAAAATTTCAACGACAGCGCCAAATCACAACAACAGTTATCTTAAGGCCCTTTTCACATAGAGCAGGTCCTCATCATGCTCTTTTGATTTAATTTCACATTTCCACATGAGTAAGCACTTTTCTCCCTTTTAACTGAGAGAAACGTCAAGCAGAACCGGGCTCTTGGTGAGCTTCCATCTGCCTTGATCGGTTGGGATTGAGAGAGAGAGAGAGAGAGGGAGGATAGAGGCACAGTAACACTAACACTGAAAATCCATCAGAACCATGTCATACTTGGATAAGTAATCTGGCATCAAACTGTGTGGTGCCTCTCTGGTTTGCTGCATTTTTTTTAGGGCCGCAGGCTTTTTAGTAACCAAACACAGATATTTTCCAGGACCCTTAATTCTTTTATAAAACAGCTTAATGATTTAACTGGTAGTGGAGGGAAGAAGGGAAGGGGGACTACAGCGATGACAAGGGGGCAGGCAGGCTGTAGAGGGGGTTGTAGAGCGGAGATTGGCTGGTAGCTGGATGAATGTGGCGTGGAGTAGCTGGAGAGTGATGTAAAGACATGACGTGGTGGACACACCGAGAATAGTAAATTAACATGAATGATGCCCCCAAAATACCATATAAGGTCAGGCATCCAGCAGATTGTAGAGAAGCTCTCAGAAACAGATCAACAGAAACACATATTATTATTACTATTATACTACTATTACTATTACTATATTAGTCAGGGAGCCATAACCATCGACCCATTATTTATCGGTTCACCGGGAAAAATCCTGGTACTTCCAATGGCCAATCCACCCCCGCTCTGGATTCAGAAGTGAAATTAAATGAAAGGGACTGTACACTTGCGGATTTTCCAAGATGATGTGAAAACTCGCATCTGTTTCTTCCTGACGTCTTCTCTGGAAACTCATAAAATATCAAATATGCTAGAGACAAAAAACAAAACAAAAGTATCACATGCATGCAAAAAGGATGGACTGAACTCTCTACTTACCATCTGCTATTTCCCTCTGGCTGTTTATATTATATTCTGGTGCAGTTATGGTGTGAGTTAATGCATCAGCTGGCCCATGGTGGAGCTACACCTGTCAAATAGGAACACATGACATTTATTAAATTGTTAATTTACTTAGTAGTCTGCACAAACAAACACATTGCTGGTCATTTACACATTTGTCAACACAAAGATCACACTGGCACTCAATTACCCAAAAAGTCAAGTCAAAAGACCCCCAATCCTTCTTTGCACCGGACCAAGAAAATAAATCAAAATCAAAATTTGGACAATTTTATTCAGAAATGAAGCAATATGGCACCACTAGAAGAAGAAGAAGAAGAAGATTTTATGTTTCCCTTAAATTTCAACTTCAGACTTCCTTCATGTGCATCTTCTTGTGCAGTTAAATCCTGATTCTCCTCCTTTAGATTTATGTCACTGACAATGTCTCCCTTGTTGGTTGTTAAATCTAAGAGATGTCACTTTGTCTTTTCATATAGTGCCCTGACTGTGATGCTACTGAATTTGTGGAAATCTGAGCTTCACAAATTGATGTCAAATTGATGCCAAAATAAGGCTGCACTGCATTTTTTCCTGTCTTTTTTCATTTGTTCTTGGCATGTTTTTTAATATGTCTTGCCCTATTTCCCCCTATCTGAAATTTATTCCTCCGACATCTATTTTCTCTGATTTATGTGAACATTCCTGGGAGAGGCTCAGTGCTGTTCATAGTCCCCTTCATTTCTTTAGAACTTTCCTCTAAGTTGCTCAAAGATCTTCTTCTTTTCAAAAAGCAGTGGTGCTTGAAAGTTTGTGAACCCTTTAGAATTTGTATATTTGTGCTTTCTGCATACATATGACCTAAAACATGATCTGATTTCCATCCAAGTGCTAAAACTAGATAAAAAAGACATCAGTAAAAAAAATTGTCAAAAAACGTACACTTTTTTGCGTTTCTATTGGGTAAAATAATCCAATGTTACATATTTGTCTATGGCAAAAGTATGTGAACCTCTAGGATTATCAATTCACAATTGAAGGAGAAATGAGAGGTATTTCAATCAATGGGATGACAATCAGGTGTGACTCTGGGAGGCTCTGTTTCATTTAAAAAAGATCAATCTTGGTCATCACTATAACAATCTCATCGTCATGGTGCAAACAAAGGAGATTTCTGAAGACCTTATGAGAAAAGTTGCTGATATTCATGAGGCGTGAAAGGATGACAAAACAATTTCAAAAGAGTCTGGACTCCAATAGTTGACTATCAGGCAGATTGTGTAGAAATGGGAGACATCCAACACTAGTATCCTTCCCAAGTTACAACACATTTCATTGTGCTTCTCGGCAGATGGCCGCCCACTTCTGAGTCTGGTTCTGAGGTTTCTTCCTGTTAAAAGGGAGTTTTTTTCTTGCCACTGTTGCTCATGTGGGAATGTTGGGTCTCTTTAAAATTAAAACCCACCATGGTTGAAGTGCCTTGAGATAACTTTGTTGTGATTTGGCACTATATAAATAAAGATTAATTAATTGATCGATTAAACACAGATCACACCAAGAGCAAATGTGTAATAGTCCCAGAGCGACGTCTAGGATCAGGGGAACAATGGACATGTGTTTGCTTGGATGAGACACTTTTTGTTTGGCAGTGACTAAACACCACATGGACCTGAAGTGGACAGTCCATGCCAAGAAACCCAACAGCATCACCGAGGTTAGACTCTTTTGTGAGGAGGAAGGGGATAAAATTCCTCCAAGTAGATGTGCAGGGCTTATAAACAGATACCAGAGATGTTTTTCTCAAATTGTCGCTGTGAAAGATGATCGCACCAGTAAAGGTTCACAAACTTTTGCCTCACACACATACGAAGGATAGAAAAAGATGTAATAATTTAACTTAATAAATAAATGAATGCATTTAATGTTTTTGTCTGATTTGTTTAATTGGCTTCCCTTTATCTAGTTTTAGGACTCATGTAAAAATTTAATTATGTTTTAGGGCATATACATGCAGAAAAATAGAGCAAACTGTAATGGGTTCACATACTTTCAAGCAGCACTGTACCAAAATTGTATGGTATTACATGTTGATTTATCTAAACAATGTTACATTCAAACAACTTCCAGCTGATCATTTTCACATCAGATATTTTGACTTGTTATAACATTCCCATGAGGTTTTTATCTGTATCATGTACACAACTTACCTATTAGCTATACTGTTGTTGTGTTTAAAAATTGAACCTGTTGACTTTTATTTAAAGAAAACAGCATATAATTTTTAATCCTTCTGCCATTTTAAAGTTTAGATGTGTGATACATACTTTTAAAATGTTCTGATCAAAACAAGGCTTCATTATATCATTCACAGTGTCCTGCTGAATAGAATAAAACACAGTTTGATCATTTTTCTTTTTTTTTAAATGAGCCAATGAAACTAAACCAAAGGAAAAGAGACATTACCGTTACCATTTTTGGGATGGAAACCCTTGGGTTGCGCTCTTAAGTGCTTTTCCTGTCTCCTAATAGTGACCCAGTGCAATAAAAAATGATGAGACAAAGCTGACTCCATAAAACTCAACACATTTCACAACAGCTGCAATAACCACTCCTGAACACACAGCTTTAATTTCCTCAACAAGGGAACAGAAAACAGGCTCCAGAATAAAAGCAGAACAAAGCCTCTTATTTTTTTCTGTTGGTAGTCCAAATGTGGTAATAAGCACACTTGTGTACGAGCATTCGGGGGGCACAGGTGTGGCATCTGTGGCACAGGTGTCGCCTTTGAAGGAGTCTCTCATTTCTACATGCAGAACCTTTAATGTGATGGAGAAAAATCCAGGTTGGGTTTGGGAGTTCTTGCCAAAAAAAGATCATGACACTTTCATATAGTCACAACCTCTTGATGGACAATCAAAGACACCAAGATCCATGCAAGGACGCACACAGAGAAAATGAGATAACATAAATTGATGTTGATTACTTTCTTGTCTCATTTGCACATATGGAGAACATTTCCACACATTTTTTAACAAACAAAAACAAGTTTGGAGTAATTTAGAATAAATAAATCATTTGGTGGATGAAATGCATCCGAAGTGCAGTTACTGATTCTGAGTGAAGCAGTGGCCAGTATGGCACCTTTCCTGATCTCGGATCAGGATGTCGTAATTACGAGAAAAGATCTCATAATTACGAGAAAAGATCTCATAATTACGAGATCAGGATGTCGTAATTACGAGATAAGCTGTCTAATTTTTTTTTTATCCAGTGAATGCAATGCGCTTCCGTAAAAAACGAAAAGAAAGCTGAAAAACAGAGAGAAATAAAAGAAAAGCTCTCGCGACCGACGCTGCTAAGAGCAAAAAAAAAAAAAAAATCAGAAATGCTGCGTGGCCACATAGCAGCAGTGATGCTGCTGCTTCAGCAGTGGCTCCCTCTCAGCAGCAGGTGTCGGCAAACCAGTCGGACAGTGAGTCAGAGTGAGGCTCCTGCTGCCATGGTGGTGCAGCAGCAGGTTGAGGAAGACTCTCCACATGTGGAAATGGTGTTATAGTCTTAAGCAGGTGTGAGCTTGTCAGCATGGTGTGGATAAACACTCATTAAATGTTCAGTCTATGAACTTTACTTAACATAATAAATAGCAAACTCTGCATAGTGTGGTGTGTTACAACTAGGCCTAGTTATCTAAAATATTGGAAAACAATCATATTCATATACTATCCTGATTAATTGATTAGTTTTAGCTTTTATTAACCACTTAACCACTATTTTCATCAAAGGATGCCACATAATTGCAAATCTGCAAGTTTACAACTCACATGTTGCAATGTGATGTGGTTTGAGCAAGTAAATCTGCTATTTTCACAATTTTTGATCATTTCTAGCTATATTATTAGGGCTTGTGTTTTTATATGTACATCAACAGGGCGGGTTGGCACAGTCTCTAACACCTGCTTGGGCCAAAAAGTCCAGGGCCAAATGTTTGTCCCAGTCCAGGTCTGCACCAAGATATGTTGCCCATATTAAGGTATGAAAAATAGTCAGAATGGTAAGCACATCAGCCAGCTGGCAGTACCTCCCACACACACTAACGTTGTATATAATATTTTGAGATGACTCTATTGTTTATGTTACTTTATTTTTATTTTATTTTACTTTTGGAAATACTGTTATGTCAATTTTGAATTTCCCCATATAGGGGGATTAATAAAGTTACCCTATACCCTATATAAATGTTTTATTTGATAAAGCGAAGTGCTTTCCCTGATCATTAATATCACACATACTAGTTTCTAAACTGATATACTGTAACTGAATAATTTCTATCAAAGTATAGGTGTTAAAGACTTGTATCTCTTTGTGCACATTGCCTGTTTATGGGTTAAAAGGGGACCTACAGCTCTGCTTTTGCCCCCTGAGTGCCTTTATGGGGTGTATGCAGCCTTGCTCTCCTACAGTATGTTTGAACTTAAAGAACACAAAATACTTCTTTTCAAGTTGTACTGAGTGCGACATTGATCTTCATATCTGCAGCTTAGCATCTCGAATTAATTAAATCAAGAGTAGAAGAAATTCAAGAGAATTACAAACTAGACGTTATATCCGGCCTGATGTCGGTAAACACTATAATGCCCACACCCCCTTGTTTCCATCTGTGTTCCCCTTGTCTGCGTCTCTTATTGGCACCGACCCAATCCTCCACCTCTACAGCGCCTGCGTAGGTACGCAGCTCTGGCTACTTAAAAGAGCGTCCTCTCCCCTCCTGCCATGGAGCTCAGAGGTGACTGCGACATCCACTGCTCTTGCCACCAAACAACAGACTGACTTTTTCACTTCTCAACTTCTCAAGACTTTATCAACAAAGGGTATGTCGAAGGACGCATTATTTCCACACATGCACCATAGCCTATAGCTTATTTGCACGCTGCGTAATGTCCTCCACATTTGGCGAGGCTGCATGGCGATAAATGAAGTTACATTAGTGCAGGACTTCTTCTTTAGCAGCATGCATTCCTCTCATTTCATTCTGCAGCGTTAATGTAGGTTGTCTTTTGGAGCATGCAGCTTAGATGGAAAACGGCGTCTTGTTAAAACAGTGGTGTGCTGTAGGATTGTACCTGTGCATGCGTTAAGACTTTTCAATAGTTTATATATATATATAATCCCGACCGTGTTTTTGCAGTATTGTTATTGTATCATTATTAGACTATTGCAGATTGTTGATCATTATGCATTAATTCAGCATTAATACACTGCTGGTTATCTGATCTATTACAATGAGTTATATTTTCCATCCTTATATGCTTTAAATGTATATTTTATTTGTAATAGAGTAAAAAAGTTCCATATTGGCTTCTAAAATGTAGTGGAGTAGAAGTATAAAGGGGTATAAAATAGTATTATATTATTATAACTTAAGAAGTGTAGGGGAGACCAGGTACGGTTGTAACACTTTTAGCAATTTTCCCAATAAATCAGAAACTGTTTACACTGGAACAGCCAATTTGCTATATTAAAAACTTTAATGTGTCAACTACAGAAACAATGTATGAAAGTGCTTTTAAGAAATATATTCAGGTTGCAAAATGCATTTAAAGACAGTGACTCCAATGTTACAACCGTCCCAGTGTACAGGGACAGGTGAAAACTGTTTGGTGATCCTGATTATTGACTGTATATAAAGTATTTACTGTTCATATTCATAGTCTTCACAGCATCCCCTCATAATTAGTCTAATAGTCTAAATTTCTGAAACCTTCATGAATGTGTCATCAGTCACAGATGATAAGGGAGATTAATCCTTCATGAAGCTTTATGAGAGCTGACAGAGTCTATTAGTCTGTTCTTACACTTCTTGTTTATGGAGAAAAAAAACTATATTTTTTGAATAAATATGGGTCAAAAAAGGAGAAGTCATCAAACTTCAGGCTAAAAGTATAAAGTACTGTGAGGGTTAATCATGTTTTTTTCTTCTTAAATCTTACAGACTGTGTCTGACTTATTCCATGTTTTTCTATTCTTCCCCTCATGTCAGAACGCCACTGAGGAGACAGCATGAGCGATGTTAAAGATCAATACCTCCTGAGGACTAAAGAAGGGAAAGTTTTGACTGCCAACCCGAACAAACAGCTGCGTGCTGTTGACAGGCAAAACAGTCGTAACAGTGGTACGAATGTTTTTCTGATGAACTATTGTGCAGAACTGCCAGTTATTTCTCCAGTGTATCAGAAACAGAAGACACAAGGAGAAACAATGTTGTTACCAAGTACATCTTTATAGATATATCTCCCAGTGCAATATATTTATTTTATAATTTAAAAAGTCATCCAATTATCCTGATTGTGCCATAATCAGTATTTACAGGATTGTATGCAGTATACGAGACTATATTTGATTTATGGATCATTGTGACAAACTTGTTGATTCAGACATAATTTAAACATGTTATATTGCTTCTGTTTTTAGGGCAGCGCTGGATGGTAAAAAGAGAGGAAACCAAGATGGCTTTCTATTGCACAAAAGGAGGCCACTGCTATGTATGGATGGTGGATAGTGGGAAGCTGAAGGTAAATATCAACCTTTAGCAACAGGAATATACATTTTGTCTTATATGTATAGTTTGGTAGCATACAAAAAACATGAGAAAATGAAGCAAAGTAAATGCATAGACAGAAAGATTTATTATTGACTTCTTGGACTTTTATGTACATCATGTTAAGCCACTGGAGGTGGTGAAGGCATATGATTACAGATACATATACTATATGCAAATATCAATAAAAATATCAAATACAATATAGTAAAAAGGCCTTTTTTAAATTTCAAAATGTAAATACCAACATGTATGTATCACATATTGTACATTAGATGAGAAAAGTGGCTATAAAAATGATATAAAGACGATATATATAGAATGTCACGATATCAATATAATATTGAGTTATTGCCGAGCCCTAGAAGCAGGTGCTTCTTTAACCAACAGACACACCTGCTCACAAGCCCAACAGGATCATGAGTGAGGATTGAACTGAAGCAATGTATTGAGTCACAATGTGGTAGAAAAAAATAGTCTTTGGAAAATTTTAAGGACTGGGCAAAAGTTCAGTGTACTGTAATTCGACAGCAAAAACTATTCACAGGGTTTGGCAGTTGGGATGAGTTTCCATCTCAAACCACAGCCACATTTTCAATACTAAAGGCAGTGTTTGCTACTCAAGATATTGATATTATACGGCATCACTTGAAATTAAGTGGAAGGACTCATAAGATGCAGAAAATTAAAAAGTGTGATACTATTCTGCACACATTCCTTCTTTCTGGCTAATATGGGACAAAACAATGCTAACCTTTGTGGTTCTTTCTTTTCTGTTCCCAGTTGACAGAGACTTCAAACATTGAGACTGTGAATTCTTCATATTATTTTGAGAGGCAAGAGGTGAGCAGCGGTGAACACTATAGCCTGCGAAGTGTGTCTCCACCCAACCTCTACATCTACATCTGCAAGAAAGGAAGAAGCAGTGTTTTAGACCTCACTTCGGACATTGAGAAATGTGTTCTTGTCAGAGATGAAAAGATATAGAAGAGGTAGGTCTTCATAATTCAAGCCAAAGTTATTTTGTATTGTCCTTATTTTCGTGCTTTATATTGTATGTACTTTTCCATGTTCCAAGGTTTTCGAAGTATTGCTTGACCCCTACAGAGAGATCTGGTGGCTCTGTTATGCTTGTGAGGGCCATAGTTTGGGTCCACTTGTCCTGCACTGCAAATATATAGAAAATTATTTCCTTTAATCTTCTGATGAAACATTTCTATCCTGATGGGAGTGTTTCTTCTAAGATGACAACGGCCCCCACCCAAAGGGCACTAGGGGTCACTGACCTTCACAGTCATCAGATCAATTTCAACACTGAGAGATTTTTGACCTACATGTCAAACAGCACTTTCTACCACCATCGTTAAAAATACCAAAGAATGGTGTTCATCCCTCCAGTAGAGTTCAGAGACTTCCGAAATCAAAGCCAAGGAGCATTGAGCTGTTCTGGCAGTGGCCCAACACCTCTAAGGCACTTAAATAAATATAAATAAGTAAATATGTAGCTTGACACCAGGAAAGTTATTTTTCTCTCAACAAACTCAAAGAAACTGGAATTCTGGTTTTCTGAAGCCAGGTTAAAATATTTTAATCTTATTTTCTAAAGAACAATTGAAGACATTCATTGTGGTCCAGTGTATGTTGAAGTATCTGGATGTCTATTTATTCAGAAACCCACCCCTAACCCTCACTCTCTATGTTCCTTACTTCTCAGGCATCACAGCTTCATCTTCACCACTTAACGCAACATTTACCTGCTGTTGGAGACGCTTTTCTTTGCACTTCGTCGGACGATATCCAGCTTTGGACCAGCTTTGAGATCATTTGCTTTTCTTGGACAGCATTGTTTCTTCCAGTAAATCTTAGTACGGCACAGACGCAGAAATATGCACATTTTCCTAAATCCTAAACCTCTCATAATGTAATATAACTGCATGATTTGAAATGTCCCTCCTGGTAAATCCCTTTAAGCTTGTCTTTCAAGTTCAGCACCCCCACTTTGTAACACAATTTATTCGTTTTTCTGGCTGAGGAGTGCTCCACATGAATCGTAAACTGACCTTTGTGTGTAAAATCGTCCCCCCTTTAATGTGAAAATGTTCTTCAGAAGCCTTAAATGTGTTGGT
Source organism: Scomber japonicus (assembly GCF_027409825.1). Classification (NCBI taxonomy): domain Eukaryota; kingdom Metazoa; phylum Chordata; class Actinopteri; order Scombriformes; family Scombridae; genus Scomber; species Scomber japonicus. The sequence continues at coordinate 10,448,059 of NC_070586.1, forward strand.
ATGAAATAATATTCATATTTTTGTGAAACATTTGTGTGAATGCTGTTGTTGTGAAGCAGATTAGTGAATTGTTTTTCATCAAAAGTCACTCGGTTTTGTTCCGGGTTCTTCATGAACCACTACACCGATTGGCTGGCCGTCACGCTGACCCAGCCTCATCCAAACCTACCAGATGACCGATACACACCCTGACGCTGAGACACAATTATAAACCAGGGACCTCGAGCAGCCGTTTCATCATATTATAACGTTGCTTAAACATTTGATGCAATTACATTTAACTGCATTTAAATAACAGTTGTTGTTGACCATTCACGTCTTCTTTGTGGTTTTGATAATAATATAGATACAGTATATATTTTGACAAGTATTTAACAACAATGTTTTTTACAACAGTGTATTTGTAAATATAGAGTAAAGATTCACCTTTTTAATAAACTGTTTTATATCCTAAATGGTGTCCTGATGTTTTTGGGTCAATGATGTTTTTTTGTGTCCATGTGGTTTAGTCAAATTTAAAAGGCTGAACATTTAAAAATAAACGTATGAATAAATCCATCCATCCATCCATCTTCTTCCGCTTATCCGGGGTCGGGTCGCGGGGGCAGCAGCCTAAGCAGGGAAGCCCAGACTTCCCTCTCCCCAGCCACTTCGTCCAGCTCTTCCCGGGGGACCCCGAGGCGTTCCCAGGCCAGCCGAGAGACATAGTCTCTCCAGCGTGTCCTGGGTCTTCCCCGGGGTCTCCTACCGGTGGGACGTGCCCTGAACACCTCACCAGGGAGGCGTCCGGGAGGCATCCTAAGTAGATGCCCGAACCACCTCATCTGGCTCCTCTCGACGCGGAGGAGCAGCGGGTCTACTCCGAGATCCCTCAGGATAACTGAGCTTCTCACCCTATCTCTAAGGGAGAGCCCAGCCACCCCACGAAGGAAGCTCATTTCGGCCGCTTGTACCCGCGATCTTGTTCTTTCGGTCACTACCCAAAGCTCATGACCATAGGTGAGGGTAGGAACGAAGATCGACTGGTAAATCGAGAGCTTCGCCTTTTGGCTCAGCTTCCTCTTCACCACGACGGATCTGTGCAGAGTCCGCATTACTGCAGACGCCGCCATCCTTCCCTCACTTGTGAACAAGACCCCGAGGTACTTGAACTCCTCCACTTGAGGCAGGATCTCATCCCCGACCTGGAGAGTGCACTCCACCCTTTTCCGGTAGAGGACCATGGCCTCGGATTTGGAGGTGCTGATTCCCATCCCGGCCGCTTCGCACTCGGCTGCGAACCGATCCAGTGAGAGTTGGAGGTCACGGTCTGATGAAGCCAACAGGATCACATCATCTGCAAAAAGCAGTGACCCAATCCTGAGGTCACCAAACCGGACCCCCTCCACACCCTGGCTGCGCCTAGAAATCTTGTCCATAAAAATTATGAACAGGATCGGTGACAAAGGAATAAATAAATGCACACACTTTTTTTGTGGACTCAGCAAAGAATTTGCCTGTTAAAGGGGCTAAATGCGATTTGAATTTCACCGCTAGACGTCGCAGCTCTGGACTGCGTGCAACCAAAACAAAACTAGCTAAGGGGTACACCCCCTCCTTTCCGCTCGCCTCCCCCTCTACCTGCCTGTTTTCAGTGAAGCACTTTCCATCCGTGATGAAACAGCTGACTCAGCGCACAACGGACCGGTGTGACGTCAAGTAACGAAGTAAGTAATACAAGCGAGAGTAAAGGGGTATAAAATAGTATTATATTATTATAACTTAAGAAGTGTAGGGGAGACCAGGTACGGTTGTAACACTTTTAGCAATTTTCCCAATAAATCAGAAACTGTTTACACTGGAACAGCCAATTTGCTATATTAAAAACTTTAATGTGTCAACTACAGAAACAATGTATGAAAGTGCTTTTAAGAAATATATTCAGGTTGCAAAATGCATTTAAAGACAGTGACTCCAATGTTACAACCGTCCCAGTGTACAGGGACAGGTGAAAACTGTTTGGTGATCCTGATTATTGACTGTATATAAAGTATTTACTGTTCATATTCATAGTCTTCACAGCATCCCCTCATAATTAGTCTAATAGTCTAAATTTCTGAAACCTTCATGAATGTGTCATCAGTCACAGATGATAAGGGAGATTAATCCTTCATGAAGCTTTATGAGAGCTGACAGAGTCTATTAGTCTGTTCTTACACTTCTTGTTTATGGAGAAAAAAAACTATATTTTTTGAATAAATATGGGTCAAAAAAGGAGAAGTCATCAAACTTCAGGCTAAAAGTATAAAGTACTGTGAGGGTTAATCATGTTTTTTTCTTCTTAAATCTTACAGACTGTGTCTGACTTATTCCATGTTTTTCTATTCTTCCCCTCATGTCAGAACGCCACTGAGGAGACAGCATGAGCGATGTTAAAGATCAATACCTCCTGAGGACTAAAGAAGGGAAAGTTTTGACTGCCAACCCGAACAAACAGCTGCGTGCTGTTGACAGGCAAAACAGTCGTAACAGTGGTACGAATGTTTTTCTGATGAACTATTGTGCAGAACTGCCAGTTATTTCTCCAGTGTATCAGAAACAGAAGACACAAGGAGAAACAATGTTGTTACCAAGTACATCTTTATAGATATATCTCCCAGTGCAATATATTTATTTTATAATTTAAAAAGTCATCCAATTATCCTGATTGTGCCATAATCAGTATTTACAGGATTGTATGCAGTATACGAGACTATATTTGATTTATGGATCATTGTGACAAACTTGTTGATTCAGACATAATTTAAACATGTTATATTGCTTCTGTTTTTAGGGCAGCGCTGGATGGTAAAAAGAGAGGAAACCAAGATGGCTTTCTATTGCACAAAAGGAGGCCACTGCTATGTATGGATTTTACACACAAAGGTAAACTGACCTTTGTGTGTAAAATCGTCCCCCCTTTAATGTGAAAATGTTCTTCAGAAGCCTTAAATGTGTTGGTATGAAATAATATTCATATTTTTGTGAAACATTTGTGTGAATGCTGTTGTTGTGAAGCAGATTAGTGAATTGTTTTTCATCAAAAGTCACTCGGTTTTGTTCCGGGTTCTTCATGAACCACTACACCGATTGGCTGGCCGTCACGCTGACCCAGCCTCATCCAAACCTACCAGATGACCGATACACACCCTGACGCTGAGACACAATTATAAACCAGGGACCTCGAGCAGCCGTTTCATCATATTATAACGTTGCTTAAACATTTGATGCAATTACATTTAACTGCATTTAAATAACAGTTGTTGTTGACCATTCACGTCTTCTTTGTGGTTTTGATAATAATATAGATACAGTATATATTTTGACAAGTATTTAACAACAATGTTTTTTACAACAGTGTATTTGTAAATATAGAGTAAAGATTCACCTTTTTAATAAACTGTTTTATATCCTAAATGGTGTCCTGATGTTTTTGGGTCAATGATGTTTTTTTGTGTCCATGTGGTTTAGTCAAATTTAAAAGGCTGAACATTTAAAAATAAACGTATGAATAAATCCATCCATCCATCCATCTTCTTCCGCTTATCCGGGGTCGGGTCGCGGGGGCAGCAGCCTAAGCAGGGAAGCCCAGACTTCCCTCTCCCCAGCCACTTCGTCCAGCTCTTCCCGGGGGACCCCGAGGCGTTCCCAGGCCAGCCGAGAGACATAGTCTCTCCAGCGTGTCCTGGGTCTTCCCCGGGGTCTCCTACCGGTGGGACGTGCCCTGAACACCTCACCAGGGAGGCGTCCGGGAGGCATCCTAAGTAGATGCCCGAACCACCTCATCTGGCTCCTCTCGACGCGGAGGAGCAGCGGGTCTACTCCGAGATCCCTCAGGATAACTGAGCTTCTCACCCTATCTCTAAGGGAGAGCCCAGCCACCCCACGAAGGAAGCTCATTTCGGCCGCTTGTACCCGCGATCTTGTTCTTTCGGTCACTACCCAAAGCTCATGACCATAGGTGAGGGTAGGAACGAAGATCGACTGGTAAATCGAGAGCTTCGCCTTTTGGCTCAGCTTCCTCTTCACCACGACGGATCTGTGCAGAGTCCGCATTACTGCAGACGCCGCCATCCTTCCCTCACTTGTGAACAAGACCCCGAGGTACTTGAACTCCTCCACTTGAGGCAGGATCTCATCCCCGACCTGGAGAGTGCACTCCACCCTTTTCCGGTAGAGGACCATGGCCTCGGATTTGGAGGTGCTGATTCCCATCCCGGCCGCTTCGCACTCGGCTGCGAACCGATCCAGTGAGAGTTGGAGGTCACGGTCTGATGAAGCCAACAGGATCACATCATCTGCAAAAAGCAGTGACCCAATCCTGAGGTCACCAAACCGGACCCCCTCCACACCCTGGCTGCGCCTAGAAATCTTGTCCATAAAAATTATGAACAGGATCGGTGACAAAGGAATAAATAAATGCACACACTTTTTTTGTGGACTCAGCAAAGAATTTGCCTGTTAAAGGGGCTAAATGCGATTTGAATTTCACCGCTAGACGTCGCAGCTCTGGACTGCGTGCAACCAAAACAAAACTAGCTAAGGGGTACACCCCCTCCTTTCCGCTCGCCTCCCCCTCTACCTGCCTGTTTTCAGTGAAGCACTTTCCATCCGTGATGAAACAGCTGACTCAGCGCACAACGGACCGGTGTGACGTCAAGTAACGAAGTAAGTAATACAAGCGAGAGTAACGTATTAGTAACGTATTTCTAAAGTAGTGTAACAGTTATTAGTTTTCCGATGCTAACGTTAGCTAACTGCTAGTAGTTGAAAATTAACAAGCTGAACAAAGTAGCCAAGCTAACAACTTCACATTGATAATTTCTGTTGGATTTTATGAGCACTGCTGGCAAACAGACATTTGGGTTTTTGTGCAATTGTGAAAATATCGACCAAGACATGTGTTGCTAGTGTAATGTGGCCAGAGTCTGGTTCATCAACGGTCTCTAAGGTAGCTAATGCTAAGTTTGTTCCTTATAAAATTATAACGTTATATTATAATTGTTGCTGCTCTCTTCATAACTGATACTTTGATTTTGGTTTTGGTAAGGGCAGCAGCAGCATCATGTCTGCTGAGGCAGCTGCAGAGTGTCTGCCTCCTCAGAGGAGCCGGTGTGAGCTGCTTAGATGATAAGAAACAGGTTTGTATCATCTGTGTTTCTATCCATTTGAAGTCAATTGTAAAATATCAACATAGTGTGAAACGCCAGTTTTTCCAGTGTGTCTACATTATGATTTACTTTTCAGTGTACGTGTTGTTCATCTTTTACAGAGCCTGCTTCAAGACTTGACCCTGGAAAGAGCCTTTTGGACCTGAGGCCAGGGCTGGTTTCTGATGCTCTGATGATGCAGCAGGGCCATCATGATGCTCAACTGCCATGCCTTACCTACCTCTGACATCTGCAGCAACATGCACCCCACATTTACAGGAACATGCATCATTTAGAGATCAAAGGCAACTCAGTCCTGTTCAGTAGACTCCTAACATGTTTAATTGATCATTTATAATAATTTATGTTCAGAAGTTATTGTTTAGCCTATTGTTCACTAATGAGTAAACAAATATTCTTCAAAAATGATGTGTGGATCTGCTTCATTCACTAATAACCGAATTGTAAAACACCATAAGTTTTCTGCTTTGTGGTAAACAGTACATCAATTTACATTTCACTTGTGTATGGTCAGTGATTGAATTACACTCTCTAAGCAGTAGTGGACTAAGCCAGTGTTATCTACAGTGTTACAAAGGATAATGTTGAAATGGATGAAGCATGAATATAATCTCAAATAATGTCAAGTTTATGGGTGAGCAGTATTGCACAGTCAATTCCAGAAAACAATCATAAATACTAAATTTTTTAGAGGTATACATCACTTTTCTCTTCTTGCTGTAACCATCTGGACAAAAAAAAAAAAAGGTCAATTGTATCTGTATCTGTACAATCTACACTGAAGTTGAAATGAAAACAAAACTCCACTGTCATACTCATTGATGTATTACAGTTCTGTTTTAACATCTCAAATGTGGTTTACTGCCCCTTCAGTTTATAACAAACCGAAGACAATAGATCAAAAGCTCATCAAATTCAGAAATAATGACACCATGTAAGGTTTATGATCAGTAATGACAAAGTAGCAGCATGCAAAGTGTAATTCAGTATGGTTTGTCTGCTTTTGTGGCCTGCTGTACTCAAAGCCACTGATGAGGACGTGATGAGGACAGGCTAGAGTGTAGAGTAGCTCCTGGTGTTATTCCTTCCATCACACAGCGTCTGCCATGGTGGAGTAACAGCAGTATTGGGCATTATGACCTGAGGAATGCAAGACAAAAAAAATGTAACCTGTGTATAAAATATTTCAGAGCTTTAATCTAAACAAACCCAACATGACAGACAATTCTCACATTTAAAAATGTCAGAATTGCTAAACTGTCAATTACAATAAACTTATAGAAAACACAAGTAGTTGTCAGACCAAAATGTCTATCATCTTTATCAGAGTAACAGTCAGTATTTCATCACCAGTCCAATAGCCTGTTTATTATTTTTAGGACAAAAATATCTTACTTTATATTTAGTCAAAAGTTTCTGAAGTAGCAAGGACTGGTCCAGTGAAGCATGGTTAGCATCATCATCATCATCATCATCATCTTCTATGTACTGCCCTGACAGTATTACAACTAACATTACACAAGCAGGCCATACATATTTTCATACTCACTTCTCTCCCTTTGTGCTATAAAATATGCGGACAGACATAAAATGTGATAACACACAGCACTAGTCGTAAGCATTCCTATTCCCTCCTATGTTACTATTTTACGATGCTTATTGCTAACGTTAGCCACATGGCTACCAGCTCAGACGTATGACAGTAGCTCGCTTAGCTCTAGCTTGTTTGTGTTAACAGCAAAACAAAACCGGGACCAGTCTGAGTCTACATTATATCCAGCACTACAGGAGTTACACACAGTCCGTCTGCAGTTAGCTGAGTTAGCGGCCGAGCTAGCAGCGGAATTAGCCGCCGAGTTAGCAGCCGAGCTATCCGGGGAACATAGGTACGCTCCCCTCCATGGCTATCATGAAGCCGAGCTGCAGCTCAGGCTTCGTCCTAAGACTGTCAAATAAATGAACATGATATGCGACATAATGTCTAACGTTAGTCTAACACTAACTAAACAGATATGTGACTGTATACACATAACGTTACTTACTGGTCCAAGAGAAGAGCTAGCTCCGAGTCAAAATGTATCCCTTTTTCTTCTCGCAGGGCTCTCCACCTCGGAAATGCAAGGCCAATGTTAACCCGGGTCTTATTCCTCTCTTTATCGGAGAGTTTCTTGGCAACTGAGCGTGGTCTCTTCATGGGGTTTTCCTCCGCCATGTCGCTTTCGCAAAGTCCGCAGCCGGTCCTCAGTGGTTTGATAGGGGGAGTGGCATTACGTCCCGGTTATATAGGGGGAGTGGGTTAACGGTTCCGGTGGAGGAGAGGAGGAGGTGGCTCACATGCACTAACATGAACGCGCGGCCGGCACGGCTTCCAAAACAAAGGATCCAGAACAACACACACAAACGGCGTGTGACGTAACTCTCTACTCCAGATGTAAATACACCATTAGTGGTTTACATAACAAAAATAAAATTCCTGAAAGCTAATAAAGCTGTATTTCGCATATAGCCCCTTTAATGGGTTAAAAGGGGACCTACAGCTCTGCTTTTGCCCCCTGAGTGCCTTTATGGGGTGTATGCAGCCTTGCTCTCCTACAGTATGTTTGAACTTAAAGAACACAAAATACTTCTTTTCAAGTTGTACTGAGTGCGACATTGATCTTCATATCTGCAGCTTAGCATCTCGAATTAATTAAATCAAGAGTAGAAGAAATTCAAGAGAATAACAATCTGGTACACGTTACATCCGGCCTGATGTCGGTAAATGTCGGTAAATGGTACACTATAATGCCCCCCCCCCCCGCCCTCCCTTTGTTTCCATCTGTGTTCCCCTTGTCTGCGTCTCTTATTGGCACCGACCCAATCCTCCACCTCTACAGCGCCTGCGTAGGTACGCAGCTCTGGCTACTTAAAAGAGCGTCCTCTCCCCTCCTGCCATGGAGCTCAGAGGTGACTGCGACATCCACTGCTCTTGCCACCAAACAACAGACTGACTTTTTCACTTCTCAACTTCTCAAGACTTTATCAACAAAGGGTATGTCGAAGGACGCATTATTTCCACACATGCACCATAGCCTATAGCTTATTTGCACGCTGCGTAATGTCCTCCACATTTGGTGAGGCTGCATGGCGATAAATGAAGTTACATTAGTGCAGGACTTCTTCTTTAGCAGCATGCATTCCTCTCATTTCATTCTGCAGCGTTAATGTAGGCTGTCTTTTGGAGCATGCAGCTTAGATGGAAAACGGCGTCTTGTTAAAACAGTGGTGTGCTGTAGGATTGTACCTGTGCATGCGTTAAGACTTTTCAATAGTTTATATTTATATAATCCCGACCGTGTTTTTGCAGTATTGTTATTGTATCATTATTAGACTATTGCAGATTGTTGATCCTTATGCATTAATTCAGCATTAATACACTGCTGGTTATCTGGTCTATTACAATGCATCATATTTTCCATCCTTATATGCTTTAAATGTATATTTTATTTGTAATAGAGTAAAAAAGTTCCATATTGGCTTCTAAAATGTAGTGGAGTAGAAGTATAAAGGGGTATAAAATAGTATTATATTATTATAACTTAAGAAGTGTAGGGGAGACCAGGTACGCTTGTAACACTTTTAGCAATTTTCCCAATAAATCAGAAACTGTTTACACTGGAACAGCCAATTTGCTATATTAAAAACTTTAATGTGTCAACTACAGAAACAATGTATGAAAGTGCTTTTAAGAAATATATTCAGGTTGCAAAATGCATTTAAAGACAGTGACTCCAATGTTACAACCGTCCCAGTGTACAGGGACAGGTGAAAACTGTTTGGTGATCCGATCAGTTCAGTTCAGTTCGGAGCTTTTTTGTAAATTTGATTTCCCAAAGCTGCAGCTGCAACTTACATGTCTTGTTCTGCTGATTATTGACTGTATATAAAATATTTACTGTTCATATTCATACTCTCCACAGCATCCCCTCATAATTAGTCTACCAAATTTCTGAAACCTTCATGAATGTGTCATCAGTCACAGATGATAAGGGAGATTAATCCTTAATGAAGCTTTATGAGAGCTGACAGAGTCTATTAGTCTGTTCTTACACTTCTTGTTTATGGAGAAAAAAAACTATATTTTTTGAATAAATATGGGTCAAAAAAGGAGAAGTCATCAAACTTCAGGCTAAAAGTATAAAGTACTGTGAGGGTTAATCATGTTTTTTTCTTCTTAAATCTTACCAACTGTGTCTGACTTATTCCATGTTTTTCTATTCTTCCCCTCATGTCAGAACGCCACTGAGGAGACAGCATGAGCGATGTTAAAGATCAAATCCTTCTGAGGACTAAAGAAGGGAAAGTTTTGACTGCCAACCCGGAAAAAAAACAGCTGCGTGCTGTTGACAGGCAAAACAGTAGTAAGAATGGTACAAATGTTTTTTCTGATGAACTATTGTGCAGAACTGCCAGTTATTTCTCCAGTGTATCACAAACAGATAGAAGACACAAGGAGAAATAATGTTGTTACCAAGTACATCTTTATAGATATATCTCCCAGTGCAATATATTTATTTTATAATTTAAAAAGTCATCCAATTATCCTGATTGTGCCATAATCAGTATTTACAGGATTGTATGCAGTATACGAGACTATATTTGATTTATGGATCATTGTGACAAACTTGTTGATTCAGACATAATTTAAACATGTTATATTGCTTCTGTTTTTAGGGCAGCGCTGGATGGTAAAAAGAGGGGAAACCGGGATGGCTTTCTATTGCGAAAGCAAAAGCAAAGACTTCTGCTATAGCGTATGGAAGGTGGATAGTGGGAAGCTGAAGGTAAATATCAACCTTTAGCAACAGGAATATACATTTTGTCTTATATGTATAGTTTGGTAAAAAACATACAAAAAACATGAGAAAATGAAGCAAAGTAAATGCATAGACAGAAAGATTTGTTATTGACTCCTTGGACTTTTATGTACATCATGTTAAGCCACTGGAGGTGGTGAAGGCATATGATTACAGATACATATACTATATGCAAATATCAATAAAAATATCAAATACAATATAGTAAAAAGGCCTTTTTTAAATTTCAAAATGTAAATACCAACATGTATGTATCACATATTGTACATTAGACGAGAAAAGTGGCTATAAAAATGATATAAAGACGATATATATAGAATGTCACGATATCAATATAATATTGAGTTATTGCCGAGCCCTAGAAGCAGGTGCTTCTTTAACCAACAGACACACCTGCTCACAAGCCCAACAGGATCATGAGTGAGGACTGAACTGAAGCAATGTATTGAGTCACAATGTGGTAGAAAAAATAGTCTTTGGAAAATTTTAAGGACTGGGCAAAAGTTCAGTGTACTGTAATTCGACAGCGAAAACTATTCACAGGGTTTGGCAGTTGGGATGAGTTTCCATCTCAAACCACAGCCACATTTTCAATACTAAAGGCAGTGTTTGCTACTCAAGATATTGATATTATACGGCATCATTTGAAATTAAGTGGAAGGACTCATAAGATGCAGAAAATTAAAAAGTGTGATACTATTCTGCACACATTCCTTCTTTCTGGCTAATATGGGACAAAACAATGCTAACCTTTGTGGTTCTTTCTTTTCTGTTCCCAGTTGACAGAGACTTCAAACATTGAGACTGTGAATTCTTCATATTGTTTTGAGAGGGTGGACGAAGGCAGCGGTGAACACTATCGCCTGCGAAGTGTGTCTCCACCCAACCTCTACATCTGCGAGAAAGGAAGAAGCAGTGTTTTAGAGCTCACTTCGGACCGTCAGCAATGTGTTCTTGTCAGAGATGAAAAGATATAGAAGAGGTAGGTCTTCATAATTCAAGCCAAAGTTATTTTGTATTGTCCTTATTTTCGTGCTTTATATTGTATGTACTTTTACATGTTCCAAGGTTTTCGAAGTATTGCTTGACCCCTACAGTGAGATCTGGTGGCTCTGTTATGCTTGTGAGGGCCATAGTTTGGGTCCACTTGTCCTGCACTGCAAATATATAGAACATTTTTGACCTACATGTCAGACAGCACTTTCTACCACCATCGTCAAAAATACCAAAGAATGGTGTTCATCCCTCCAGTAGAGTTCAGAGACTTCTAAAATCAAAGCCAAGGAGCATTGACGTTGTTCTGGCAGTGGCCCAACACCTCTAAGGCACTTAAATAAATATAAATAAGTAAATGTGTAGCTTGACACCAGGAAAGTTATAATAATCTTATTTTTAAATTTTATATATTGAATCAGGATCTGTCAACCTGATTAAATTAGGAGGAATAACCCTAACCCTGGTTTTCTGAAGCCAGGTTAAAATATTTTAATCTTATTTTCTAAAGAACAATTGAAGACATTCATTGTGGTCCAGTGTATGTTGAAGTATCTGGATGTCTATTTATACAGAAACCCACCCCTAACCTTCACTCTCTATGTTCCTTACTTCTCAGGCATCACAGCTTCATCTTCACCACTTAACGCAACATTTACCTGCTGTTGGAGACGCTTTTGTTTGCACTTCGTTGGACGAAATCCAGCTTTGGACCAATCACACAGTGGAGTTGAGATCATTTGCTTTTCTTGGACGGCATTGTTTCTTCCAGTAAATCTTAGTATGGCACAGACTTGTGCCATAAGCCTTAAGCTTGTCTTTCAAGTTCAGCACCCCCACTTTGTAACACAATTTATTCGTTTTTCTGGCTGAGGAGTGCTCCACATGAATCGTAAACTGACCTTTGTGTGTAAAATCGTCCCCCCTTTAATGTGAAAATGTTCTTCAGAAGCCTTAAATGTGTTGGTATGAAATAATATTCATATTTTTGTGAAACATTTGTGTGAATGCTGTTGTTGTGAAGCAGATTAGTGAATTGTTTTTCATCAAAAGTCACTCGGTTTTGTTCCGGGTTCTTCATGAACCACTACACCGATTGGCTGGCAGTCACGCTGACCCAGCCTCATCCAAACCTACCAGATGACCGATACACACCCTGACGCTGAGACACAATTATAAACCAGGGACCTCGAGCAGCCGTTTCATCATATTATAACGTTGCTTAAACATTTGATGCAATTACATTTAACTGCATTTAAATAACAGTTGTTGTTGACCATTCACGTCTTCTTTGTGGTTTTGATAATAATATAGATACAGTATATATTTTGACAAGTATTTAACAACAATGTTTTTTACAACAGTGTATTTGTAAATATAGAGTATAGATTCACCTTTTTAATAAACTGTTTTATATCCTAAATGGTGTCCTGATGTTTTTGGGTCAATGATGTTTTTTTGTGTCCATGTGGTTTAGTCAAATTTAAAAGGCTGAACATTTAAAAATAAACGTATGAATAAATGCACACACTTTTTTTGTGGACTCAGCAAAGAATTTCTGCTTTTAATCCATTTTGAGAGAATATATTAGAGATTATGGCAAAAATGTCTAAGTGATGTAACCATAGCATTGTACCAAAAAAACACTAAATTCTCAATAAAACACAGTCACCACCACAAAACAACTACTGAACAAAAATATAAACGCTAAAGATAATCCACCCCCCCACAGTTGTGACATATCAAGATGCTGATTAGACAGTGTGATTCATGCTGTCTAATCAGCATGAATCACACTGTCTAGTCCCTGGTTTATAATCATGCTGTCTAATCATTATCTCGGCAAAGGAGAAATGCTCACTAACACAGATTTAGACAGATTTGTGAACAATATTTGAGAGAAATAGGTATTTTGTGTATATAGAAAACGTTTTAGATCTTTGAGTTCACCTCATGAACAATGGGAGCAAAAACGAAAGTGTTGCATTTATATTTTTGTTATTAAATAAAGGTAATGGAATGCAATTGTTCTAAATATAAGTAATTATTTGTATAAGTACACTTAAATACACTGTAGGTGGATAAAATATTTAATATTTATCATTCTTTTGTAGCTACACCATTTGACATTTTCAGGAGCATTCAGTCTTTTGGTTAAACAATGCTGTAAATGTCATTTCAAATGACATAAAACCAACAAAAATACAATATGTACATTTTAACAATCCTGATGCTGCTTTAAAAAAAACATTTTTAAAGCCATCCCCCTACTTTCATTGGTCACTGACACAGATAGTATACATTATTATTATGAGCTTGTTGAGTAAAGTTAATTCTCAACTTCTTGTTGTGCTCTGTGTATTTATTTGTTTGTTAGTTTTACACATGCATGCTCATCAGAAATGCAGAAAGTAATTGTTTGGTTGTGGTTTGAATTTGTGTGAGAAAAGATTCGTTTGGGTCTCAACCTGCCTGGTCTCAAGCCAAGTAATCATAATATCTCATTTATTGTGTAATTTCAGCACGTCTCTCACAAACAAATTCAAACCCCACAACACGAAATGTTGAATTAAAGTTCAAATTGATGTCTTGTCATTGTGATGGATGAGAATAAAGGGTAATAATGGGGTGAAAGCACAGAAAAATGGAAAAACATAAACACTGAACTCTAGTTGTCTATTTTATTTACAATAAAGGCACATCAAATACTAACTGGCAATTCAATAAGGAACAAAAGAACCATAAAAAACGTTCATACAACAAACACATAGAAAGTCTAGGTTGGTTGTCACATTCATTAGATCTCGGTCCCTGGAGGACGCTATTAAAAAGAGTTGGTACTGAAAATATAAGAATTTGGGTGAGATGTTACTACTACAATTTCTGGAGTAAACCACTTAACATTGAGATGAAAGGACATTTAGTATTTTTTTTAATGTGAAAATGTAAATATCCAGCTCTTCAGTGTTTCTCTTCTAGTTACAATAAGAGTAAAACAATCATTATCATTAAAAAGTATGAAGAGAGAGTGATAGTTTAGATAAGTTAGAAGGTTTTTTTCCTTAGCTACGTGCGAAAATGTGTTTTTTAGCTTTCTTGGTAGCAAAAAATCAATCCCAGATGGGGATGTTTGCCACATTCTCTTTGGGGTTGGTTGTCACATTTTGGCATATGATGTGATTTATGTTGTTCTTCCTTTCTTTTTGGGGAGTAAAATGAACAGGAATTTTGTCAGGAAGACAGAAAAGCCAGACAGGAAGCCATATTCCTCCAGATGTGATCAGAGCATCAGAGAGGTGAAACTGCACAATAGTGTTTATATAATGATAAAAAATGTATTTATAGGAATTATTTTTTTATGTTCATTTTTAAATAATGTCTAAGATTGTCTACATTTTTAATATATTCCCATTAAAGTAACACAGGGACAACCAACCCCACGATGGGGACAGTTGACATATTTTTGACGATGCACTTCTTTTGAACAGAATCAATAAGATAACAATAATTATTCAAATGTATTTTATTGAAACTGAAAATGACAAGAACTTTATGGAGCTGTGTGGAGTTTATTGTAAAACCATTAGAGCCATCAGTCTTCACTGCTACATCATAAAAAGAAATCATCATAACTACTATCTTATTAAAACTATTAACTATTCATTTAACAAAAAGCCATGTCTATAGATACGAGTCCAATTTTACCCAGAACAGCCTCAATGAACAAACAATTGTTACAAAAGTATAACATTTTAAAATATTTAGATATATGTGCATTTTGGGCCATTTTAGGTAAAGTCATCAAATTTCAGGGTAAAAGAAAAACAACATTTGAGCTGTTAAATGATAAAATGGGTCAAATTTGACCCAAACAGTATGTTCACACAAGAAATCCTCCTCGTAAACTAGTTAAACTCTTGACCCTTGTTTCAATCTGAGGGTTGTTCTTTATTTTTTATGTCTGTACAAGGGACCTCAAGGACTGGCCAAGTGACCAACCTAACCCACTGCAGAACTTTGCAAAGTATGATAGGTTTTGGGAGCAAGTTAAAGCGACTCTTTAGACTACCCCCTACTTAACACTACCTTTCTTGCATTTCACACAGCACTTTGAAAAATAGTTGTTTTTTTTTTCGTGGGAGCGGCTGGAGGTGGAAGCCGTAGCCCGCTTTTGACAGAAAACACAGCCCCTCCTCATCCATACACCTCTTAAAGATAGTTTTTTTTAAAGGTATATCTTTATTTTATTTATATTTGCACTTTGTTTTAACTCCATATTCACAAATTCACCCCAAATGTTTATAAACATGATCTCCATAGATTCATGAACTTCAAAGAATGTGACTTTAGCAGTGTGTTTGTATGCTCCTATATTGGTGCTATCCTAATTGCTCTTTTTTTCTAAATTGCATGATGGTAATCTGTGACATTCCAGGCTTCCTCACCCTGAATCAGATATGGTCATATAAGTGAATCTGCAGTAATTCATGATCCACTAAGTGTTGTTTTCCTCAGAACTGCAGCGCTCCTTGCCAGCTTTGTTCTTGCATAACCTCTGTGAGCTACTTGGCAGACTGTGTACAATTGAAAGTTATGAGACACTGAGTCACTCTGAGTTACAGAGTGAAATGTAATTAACCCTTTCATGCATGGGTTAACCCCAGTAACCGCATTAAATTAAATTACATTACATGATAATAACAAACAACAATTTACAACCAAAAAAGTTACTCCAGAATGAAGTGGTAGTGGTAATGACGCACTAGTGTCCACTGTGGTGGCTGAAGTACAACTATGCCATAAAAATCCATGCACATACATACATATATAGATATATATAGATATATATCTATATATGTATATGTGTATAAGAAAACAGCTTTTGAATAGGTGTCCACTGTAGTGACAACTATGTGTGAAAGGGTTAAAATTGAATGTAACTGCCTTATTGTAATGTGGGCTCCGTGGTTACTTTTGCAGGTCCCACTTGGTTTCAGTAACCACGTGGGCTGACTGTATGAGCCCCATAAGGGACGTAAGTGGGCTAAGCGGGCATGGGTTAAAAAACAGGGTAAATTGTATAGGCCCCATATTGTTTGAGAAACATGGGCCCCACATGTGAAGCCAATGTGGGCTGGCTAAATGTAGCCCATTTAAGGTCCATTCTCATATGGACAAACATATGGGGTTTAAGTGGGTCTTACCCAGTTGGGCCCCACCTGAATCCCAGTCAGAACCCACTTGAAGCCCATTATGGGCAAACACAGGTGGGGCCACCATGGAAACTGTGGACAAACACACTTGGGACCCATATTCCTGCCAAAATTGACACTTGCCCACATGGACATGCTGACTGGATACTGTTTGCAGTTATGGTCAATTTGTCATTTTCTGTGAACGAGTTAGAGGCAGAGTGTATGTGCAGAGATTCAGCTACAGAGGAGGAATGGTGTGAGAATGATCAAGGACAGTCTGGGAGCAGAGCATGATTAAGGGAGGCATTGGTATGTGTTATAGTATCTATAACACAGGAAGGAGAGACAGGATGTGTTTTAAATCCTCCCATAGAGGGGCTGAGAGGACAGACTGATGCAGATGTTTTTAGTTTACTACACTTGACTTGGCTGTCTGAACAAACAACCGGACAAGAGTTCCTGTGTGCAAGCACAAAAGACAAATAAAGTTCTTGATCTTGATCATTAACTAATAACAGTAATGGTAATTTTTCATCTCTTTTGATCTGACCACAGCTGTATGGAAGCAGTCTGTTCAGTGCAAGGAAATTACATTAGGTGATTTTAGCTCTTTTGAATATCTCTGTTTTTTATTAAAAGGTGATCCAAAAGTTCTTTTTTTAATCATTTATAGACCTCCAAGATACTCAAGAAAATTCATTGATGAGTTTGCTGGACTGCTGTCAGTTATCTGACAGCACTGACTACAACTTTTGTATCATAACGGGATTTTAACATTCATGTAAACAATAACATGGACAGTAACGCCAAAGAACTCTCTGCTCTACTTGACACTTTTGGCCTCTTGCAACATGTGAAAGGGCCCAAACACACTCAAGGCCACACTCTGGATCTGGTTATCTCTAAAGGTGTTGATATTTCTTCTGTTGATGTTAAGGACTTGGCTCTTTCTGATCATTTCTGTGTGTTCTTTGACTTACAGATCATTCTAAATGTTCAATTAACCTCTGTGTCTGTTAGGAGAAGGTACATAAATGAGAATACCAGTGCAAAGTTTATGGAGGCTATACGTAGCTATGTCACCAACTGTGAGTGCAGAGTCAGTTGATGAACTCCTGGATAAATTGAACTGGAAAATCTCAAATGTCATGGATGCTGTTGCACCTATTAAAACTAAGACGACCTTGAGCAGAAAGAAAACACCATGGAGGAACACTATGATGATAAAGGCTTTAAAAACAGCATGCAGGAAAGCAGAGCGTAAGTGGAGAAAAACTAAACTTCAAATTCACCTTGACCTCTACAAACAACGTCTTTGTAATTTTAAATATGAGTTACTCAAAGCTAGACAGCAACACTTTTCTGAAATTATTAATAAGAACATCAACAACACTCGTACTCTGTTTGCTACGGTTGATAAGCTTACAAACCCCCAACAGATAGCTCCAGAACTCCTTTCCACAGAAAGTGAAAAAATCCAGTCCATAAGGTTAAATATCAACACAAATCAACAAAACAATAAAATGACGCAATCCCTAAGACCTCCTAGGAATAACTCAACTGCGATGTCAGAATTTAAAACAGCTGACCAAAAAGCCATAGAGGAAACAGTGCAGCATCTAAAGCCATCAACATGCTGTCTTGACACAATGCCATCAGATTTTTTTAAAACTATTGTGAACTCTGTCCAAACAGATTTGCGACAAGTAATAAATAGCTCACTTCAATCAGGCACGTTTCCTAAACCCTTAAAGGTAGCTGCCATTAAGCCACTCTTAAAAAAGAGAACGCTGGATGCTTCCATGTTAGCCAACTACAGACCTATCTCAAATCTTCCTTTTATAGCCAAGCACATTGAGTTGCCATTGTGTATGAAATGCGCTATATAAATAAAATTGCCTTGCCTTGCCTAAAACATCAGTTATATGAATTTGAGATATATGAACAACTCTTTCTGTCTGTATTATATTTATTTACACTATATTACCAAAAGTATTCACTCACCCATCCAAATAATGAAATGATGTGTTCCAATCACTTCCATGGCCACAAGTGTATAAAATAAAGCACCAAGGCATGCAGACTGTCTCTAACATTTGTGAAAGAATGTGTCGCTCTCAGGAGCTCAGTGAATTCCAGCGTGGTACTGTGATAGGATGCCACCTGTGCATCAAGTCCAGTCGTTAAATTTCCTCGCTCCTAAATATTCCACAGTCAATTTTCAGTGGTATTATAACAGAGTGAGCCAGGAAGTATAGGCCACATAAAATGACGGAGCGGGGTCAGCAGATGCTGAGGCGCATAGCGCGCAGAGGTCGCCAACTTTCTGCAGAGTCAATCGCTACAGACCTCCAAACTTCATGTGGCCTTCAAGAATGCAGCAGTGGAGACGCGTTCTCTGGAGTGACGAATCGCTCTTCACCATCTGGTGATCTGATGGATGAGTCTGGGTTTGGCGGTTGCCAGGAGAACGGTACTTGTCTGACTGTGGCCGCTTAGTTCCGATGGAAGGAACTCTGAATGCTTCAGCATACCAAGAGATTTTGGACAATTACAACTATGTGGGAACAGTTTGGGGATGGCCACTTCCTGCTCCAACATGACTGACCATCAGTGCATTAAGAAAGGTCCATAGAGACATGGATGAGAGAGTTTGGCGTGGATGAACTTGACTGGCCTGCAGAGAGTCCTGACCTCAACCCGATAGAACACCTTTGGGATGAATTAGAGCGGAGACTGAGAGCCAGGCCTTCTCGTCCAATATCAGTGTGCAACCTCAAAAATGCGCTTCTGGAAGAAAAACTAAAATTCCAGTAAACTCACTCCTAAACCTTGTGGAAAGCCTTCCCAGAAGAGTTGAAGCGGTTATAGCTGTAAAGGGTGAGAGAATGGGATGTACTTAAGTTCATATGCAAGTCAAAACAGGTGAGCTAATACCTTTGGCATTATAGTGTATCTGTGACTGAAAACATGGTCTAAAAAGCTGTTTGTTTTGTTCTCTCCCCTCCTAACCAAAGTTTTTTTTTTGTTGGAAGCCTACCAAATGGAGTGCACCAAACTGCATGATTTGTAGACACAAGTTGAACCCTTCCATCTCATTACTGTAAATTGCATGATTGAACACGTCTTATTTACCAAAATCAGCAGCCATAAACTAAGACTGCACTTTCTTTGTGGTTATGAGTCAAAGATGTTTAGGTTTTCAAAGCACAGTTCCCTAAAAGACTTCAAAGACCTTCTATGTATTCTCATTTCATATCTTGATTTCTCTTTCGTTAGTTATCTGATCCTTATCAGAGCTCATAGTGATCTCTGTCAAAGCTCATAATTATCTTGTTATTTCTGGAGCATCAAATGTCAGTTGTTCACATCACCTGGTCAAGCCTAACCAATAGTGACACACCTTCGTTGTCAGCCTATCATATTGCAGCTGTCTATTTAAATGTTCTCCTTCTCTGCTCATTTTCCATTAAAAAATGCTCCCTGCAGTGTCCAAGCACCAAAGACTTTGACAATACCTAATCATTAATATCATCTGCATTATAAATATTCTTTTACTTCATTCTCTCGTCTCTCCTGATTGAAATGTTTAGTGTCACTGTTTTCTCCTGCATATCTGGGACCGGGTTGCTGACTGAGTAAGGAAACCCAGATCTCCCTCACTTCAGCAACACCCTGCAAGTGTGTGCCAAGTGATATTGCAGGTCCTTCCTTCCTGCAGCTATCAGACTGTACAATCAGCACTGCTCCCAGTAGACCCCCCTGAATGCAAATAGTAGTACTTCAGACATAACACATTTTTTCAGTTCAACAGTGCAATATATTTTTTACTTAACCCTTACATACTGATCAGGCTCTAATTTGACCCATTTTTTTTTTTACATTTTTAAGAAGACAAAAACACCTGAAAACCTTTATATTTTAACCAGAATCTTTTGACTTATCCTCATGTAATCCAAAATATACAAAAAATGGAAATATTATACTTTCTAAAGATGTTTTTGTGCAGAAGATACACATTTTGGTTGAGTGTTTGACTCAACAAAAAACTAAATAATAAACTCTCTCTGCTCTCTGAAAGCTTCATTAAGGATTAATCATCAATTTATTAATGACTGATGAGCTGTTCATGAATGATTTGAGGTACTGAATGTATGTATATAGACTTATTATGAGGGCCTACTGTGAAACGCTCGAATATGAACACTACAGTATGTGCAATATCAATATCACACTCAGGTATATTATCATTCTGACAATACAGACATTATATTTCATAATGTTCATGCTATCTACTTTGCTGTGGTAAACTTCCCTGTTGTGGAACTATTCAATTACTTAGCTCCTCACCCTTTCACTGCATCAGCTTTTTTCTGTTTAAACAGCCAGCTTTTACTACTCAAACCTCTTGACTGCAGATTAGGGTTGGAATGTAAACCAGCTAATTATATTTAAGAGGGTTATATTTAAGGGGCTCAGCTCTCCCTTCAAGTCCCATTTTACAGGAAGAGCTGATAACTTTTAATCAAAAATACCACTCCCTTTTCTTATCAGCATGAGACATACTGTAAATATCTACTGTGCAGCAGGACTACATGAAAACTGCAGTGTCATTTCATTTTGTCCTTGCAACTTTGAAACTTGCAGGCATGAACCATCATATTTAAGTTTCTACTTGTCTATCAGGAACAAACGCTGATCCATCCACAGCCTCAGACATAAGCAAACCCATGCCCCAGATGTAGTTCCCTATGTAGTCTCAGAAATAAACTTCATGTAAAAATCCTGTTTACCATAAAAACCGGTATATAAGATGTCTGCAGCTAATGAAAATTAGCTGCAGACATCTTGGACAACAGAGAGACAGCAAATAAACTGGAATTTCCCTGAAGGCCTTTATTTGACTTTTAAATGAGACACATATAGAAGTCAGGCCCAACTTTCACATCAAGGTTGTAATATGAATCATATCCTTTTGATTTAAGAGATGATAACCACACAAGAGTTTCAAAGGGCAGGTTCAGGGTATCATTTCCACTTCAATAACAATGAAAATATAAACTAGTGATGAATAAACAAAAGGAAACAATAAATACTACATGTTTTTCATCAAAACATAATGGTTCCAATCCACTCATAACACCTTCCTGTTACAACTACACAAATCATTAATGGTCTGCTGGCAAACTGATGACAATATTTACAAAATGGTGCAGTGATGCAGTTTGAGTTGGCAGCAGTTTGACCTCCGCATGTCAGCTGCCTCACCTTAACTTGATTACAGTTTAACTGGAGAACAACTCCTTAAATGGTAATCGGAAAAGCAACATGAACTAGATACTGTATGGGAACCGACACAGGAAACCAATATGTGATGTCGCATAAGCACTGGAAAGTTACAAAGTCCATGCTCTGATAAAATAACACATTGTTCAGAATGTGCTATGTGCTAGTCGTCGTCGTCCCCTTCGCCGTGAGTTATCATGCTAGTGCAAGTTTCCCTTTTCTCTTTGTCATTTCCTTACATCCACAAACCACCTTTCTTGTTCAAATACTTCAAATAAGAAATTAGTATAAATTATGTAGAAATCAAAAGAGTGACTGAGATTAAATTTCATGATAATAAAAACAAATTGATGATAAATTATGTTGGAAACCATAAATTATATTAAAACAAAAAATCTGACCTCATTGCTTATTATTGAGGTCATAGTGGGTGATGGTGGTGTATTGGAGTGCATTTTATTGACTGGTGTTTCTAATATTTTGTCCACCTCTGAACTTACATAAGGGTGGCAAAATATTAGGAACATTTTGCAATATAATACACTCGATCACCTTTCTAACATATAGAATATTAAAGGTTGAATATGGAGAATGAGCACAACACCTCCATCTAGTGTCTCGAGACCAAAAATAATTCCAGCAGTCGATTGCCAGGTTCGTTGCCGAGTGTGTCAATCGATCAGCCTGCGTCATGTCAAGTGATGCATCATACAGTACACTAATTTCGACCAATTAATTTTACAACAGTATTTAACGTAAGCCAGTCTTCAACTGGAAGTCTTTCTTTGAGTGTGTAATCGATTAGCTAGCTAGCTCCCAACTCAAAATGATTGCTTGTTTCAGTAGCCTGATCGGTGTGAGCAGACCAGCAGCTTCCACAGCAGTGACAGTGAGGCTGAAGGCAGATGGAGAGATGGAGAGACTGAGGTTTGCACAAAGATAGCTGTCAGGCAGTGGTGTGGTGATAATGAATATAGAGATGGGTAAACTGATATATATATACTGGCAAAATATAGTATGGTCATATAGCGGAACTAACGTTGCCAACATTAGTTGTAACGGTTACATTGTAACGGCAGTGGGAGTAGCAGTTAAACCTGTTAAACTCCAAGGTCCCCCCCCCAATTGGGGGACCCTGAGACTCTCTGCAGCAAAAGGCATAAAACGCTGCCCTAATTATGTAGCAATACAGTTATACTGCACATCAAATTAAATAGGAGAAACTCCGCTACAAACACGTCATTTTTACACACACCAAACACAACTCAAACACCAAGCACATTAATGATCAAATATCAAAATCCGAATAGCGTCAGAAAGTCAACCCACTCTCCACATTTCCATTGCTACCGCTCTGATACTTCATGGTACACAAACAAATAGCATCTCATATGAAAGCTAAGACCCTGCCGAGTTCAACAGTACCACTATTATTGCGCTGAAAACTCAGTGAACCAGCAGCCAAAGAATACAAAGGTAAACAACCACTTATTTACAGCGACTAACAGATATTCTGTCTTACCTTCGAAGTTTTGTGATGAAAAGTTGTACTTGAGAGCAAAAAACGCTGGTTTTAGTAAGTCCAACACGGCTCTACTTGTTTACAACTCCATTTCACCCAGTGCCAGCCTACAGTAGCTGCACCGGAACAACAGACAACCCTGGCAACCTTCGATTTCCGGCCGCTATTGGCTGGTACAATGTAAACAGAACGTGTCAGAAAGTCATTGTCGAAACGCGTCAAAATATTTTAAAAATATTAATTCAGACTAAATTTTTTTTTTATGGAAAAGCAATACTTTCATTCTGTTCACTCCTCAAAACTCCCCGTGGGTGTATTATTTTAAAAAATATATAGCTTTTAGGGCTGTCAGCGTTAACGCGTTAATCACGATTAGATTAATGCAATGTAAATCTTTTTTAATCACATTTTAATTTTGCAAGCCTTTTTGTCCCTTCTACTCACCCGTAGACGGCTCTTCTAGCTGTAGCACTATGCTTTGAAGTGGCCTCCTGCAGTAAACCTACCGCGGTGATGGAAAGTAAGAGAGCTACTGGACTTTTGAACGGCTTGTTTAACTTTAAAAAACTTCCAGGCGATAAAATGCAACCTGTGTCAAACGGAGTGCGTCGAGTTTGAGTTAGCACCTCCATGCTAAACACCCAGGTGCAACCAAGCGAGCCTCAGCTCCACCAAAGGACCATTTCGGAGTGTGGGAGTCGCAGCAGAGCCGTGATTGATTGATAAGAAATGCTTTACATTATGGGCTTAAAACTGCCTTGAAATGTAAAATAACAGGATTTTAAACATGCAATTCAAAACACGATTAATCGCGATTAACTATGGAAATTCTGCGATTAATCTCGATTAAAAGAATGAATCGTTTGACAGCCCTAATAGCTTTTAATAAATGTTCTACATATTCAACCTTTAACCTTCACATACTTTTTGCTTTTAGCCTGAAATGTGACCCAGAATGTACAAAAAAAGGAAATATTTCAACTTTTTAAAATATTTTTTGTTTTGACCCATATTTATTTATCAAAACTTTAAAAACTCATCATCCAAAAATGTGCTCGTTCTTCAGATTTAATATAATTTGTTGAAATTGGACTATATTATAGTGTTTTTTTATATAGTTGTTTCTCATAAGAATTTTAAATAAACTCTCTGCTCTATGAAAGCATAATTAAGGATCGATCATGTTTATTTGTGACCGATGAGGTCTTTAATATTGATTTTTGGTTCAGCAGTTTGGTATAAAGACTAATTATGAGGAAATACACTGTGATGGATCAGATTATGAACAGTATGTGAAAGTTAATAGTTGCATAATTTCCCATGTCACAATAACTTGGAGCTTAGACATTTGATTCTCCCTCTTACGAAAAACTGTCTGACAACTCTCAGACATCGACCATGACACTCCCCCTCCTACGCACACATGGTGAGACAGAAAGGTTAGTTTAGTTTAGTAGTTTAGTTTCATAGTTTAGTTTAGAAGTTTAGTAGTTTAGTTTAGAAGTTTATTAATTTGATTTAGCAAAAACTGTGCGTCGATGCGTCGTTTGAAAACAAAAAACGAGTAGCGGTAGAGGCAGCAGCAACGCAAGTGAGTCAGTTGACTCTGATCAATGTAAAAAACGAACTCGTAATTCTGTACCTGGCTGCCACATCAATGCTAACATTCCTCCACTCCAATGCATGACTACATCATGTCTTGGATTAAACACACACATAGACACACATTACAGAGTGTATGTTCCTATGAATGAAGAGCAGTTTATCCTCTTAATGCACGCTGTTCCTCTTATGGGACGGGACGGATGTTAGTAGGTAGCGACACGTTCTTCTGAATGTTTTAAACACCAACCCTTAAACATATATATTCATGCCGTACATTGTTAGAAAGCTTAGATTGTTCTGATTCATTCAAGACCACTCACGAATTATATGGTTGCTCACAGCCGTAATAGTATTAGCAATTAGCTCGGCTAGCCACTCAGCTAAAGTAAGAACAGCTATAATGCTACATACCTTCAAAGTCTTCCCTTTATCCACAACGATCATCTTATGACTCAGGACTTTCTGTACAGCTCGCCAAGTATCCATTCTGCTGAAATATGAAATCCGTTTCCATAAAACCGGAATACTTTCCTCAATATGTCAGCATTTAGTCCAACACGTAACGTAATAACACAAATAACAAACCATATACAGTCCGTTTACGTCATTTCCTGACCTGCACGTCCATCTCAGAGTACACGTGACTAGATGTTTACGACCGTGAGCCTCTCCTGCTTCTGACGACACCACAGTCCAGCCAATCGGTGCTTAGGATTAGGCAGCACGTGCCTCCAAAGCCAATGAGGACATGTGACCGACGACAACGACAACTAGGCTTTGATTGACAGCTGTTCCAGCCAATGGAAATATTCGGTGAAATGAAGTTGATAACCTTTTAGCCAATAGTCTGAGGTTTCCATCGGTGTATGACGTCGTTTAGGCTAAAAACATAAAAAATAGGGGCGTGTATTAAGAGGTTATATTTTGTTGGTTTAAAAAGAACACTGCTGCTGTTTATATTTCAACTACGAACTAGGAACATAGGTCCCGGGGAACATAGGTACGGTGTGGGGGGCCCCCTTGAGGGGGATTCCGATAACACTGTCGCTGCACTTTCCTGCATTGACCATCACAGCATTAAAGGGACGCGCACACAGTTTGTCGTTGCATTCAATTCAAAACCAGTCGTTGTCTGGGGGCCCCCGGCCAGCTCGGGGCCCCAGACAATTGCTTGGTTTGCCTGTCCTGTTGCGACGGGCCTGCCGATGAGGTCTTTAATATTGATTTTTGGTTCAGCAGTTTGGTATAAAGACTAATTATGAGGAAATACACTGTGATGGATCAGATTATGAACAGTATGTGAAAGTTAATAGTTGCATAATTTCCCATGTCACAATAACTTGGAGCTTAGACATTTGATTCTCCCTCTTACGAAAAACTGTCTGACAACTCTCAGACATCGACCATGACACTCCCCCTCCTACGCACACATGGTGAGACAGAAAGGTTAGTTTAGTTTAGTAGTTTAGTTTCATAGTTTAGTTTAGAAGTTTAGTAGTTTAGTTTAGTAGTTTAGTTTAATAGTTTAGTGTAGTTTGATTGCCTTTGGTGTTCCCAGTCAAAAAGGAAGGAAATGTTTAGTTTAGTTTCGTAGTTTAATTTAGTTTCTTAGTTTAGTTTCGTAGTTTAGTTTAGTTTCGTAGTATAGTTTAGTTTCGTAGTTTAGTTTCGTAGTATAGTTTAGTTTAGTTTCATAGTTTAGCTTAGTTTCGTAGTTTAGTTTCGTAGTTCAGTTTAGTTTCGTAGTTTAGTTTAGGGTAGTTTCATAGTTTAGCTTAGTTTCGTAGTTTATTTTCGTAGTTTAGTTTCGTAGTTTCATTTAGCTTAGTTTAGTTGGTAGTTTAGTTTCGTAGTTTAGTTTCGTAGTTTAGTTTCGTAGTTTACTTTAGTTTCGTAGTTTAGTTTCTTAGTTTACTTTTGTAGTTTCGTTTAGCTTAGTTGCGTAGTTTAGTTTAGTATCCTCATTTTCTTGTAATTTTCTTGTAATACGGGGTTGTTGTCTGAGCCTGCCGCTTCTCTGTCCGCTGCGGCTCCGCTCGGTCACAGAGCCGAGAGAGAGAGAGAGCGGGCGAGTGAGTGGGAGAGAAGCAGCTGCCCCATGGATAACTGAGGAGGAGACGTGTGTAAGGTTTTATACTCTTTTGCTAATTAACTTTAATCACACAACACAATACTAACAAACATTTGCTTGTCTCATCAAAAATGTACAGTCAGACAGAGGTTAGTGCGGTTTGGAGAGATGCTAAGTGTTGCTGACTCTAGAAGTTACAAGTTAAGTATTAAAGGCCAAATGCTGCTGATGATATAGAGGAAGGAGGAAAACAATGTGAGCCAGCAGCTAGACAATTTACACATCTCCTTTGCACCTCTTTAGGATTTATGGTTCCTGTGTGGTGATTAAAGGCGAAGCTGAAACTGAACACATGTTCTAAAACTAATAACTCCAGACATGAGTCATCAATTAATTAAAGAAATGTCACATACATCTACAGTATCCAATCCAACCATCCACCCACATCTGACTAGCCAACTGATGGAACATGATTTTTGAGCCAGACAAAAAATGTCTTTGTAAATGATAGTTAGTCATGTTAACCACTAGTCTGAGACATTGTTTGAGAGGTTAAAAACTGTTAAACAAAATTTGGTAATTTATGGTTTATGTGTTAATATGAGAGCAGTTAAAACAGACTGTGAACACTTAAATAACAACAGACACTGAAGGAGGGTTAACTTAAAACTGAGCTCCCAATCTGCCTCACTGCTCCAACACCACAATAAATATTCTTGGGCCTCCTCATCTATGAAGCCCTTAATGGTCAGGCACCATCATATCTTAAGGAGAGTTTGAGTCCACTAGAACCTCCCAAAATAATGCTAGTGTCTCCCAGCCTCAGTCCGGGGGGCTTAAAACTTTCCTTTCTGATAAAATTTAGGGCTGGTCCAGGCCTGTCTCAGAGCAGCTCCTAATTATACTGCTATAGACTGCCAGGGCTTCTTTGATAACTTCCCTTGAGTTTTGTGCTTTGTTTTCTCTTTGTTTTCAGCTTCCTGTTGATTTCCACCTAGTTCCCACCAACTCCATCTAGCTTGAACTATTCGCCTCTTTTATCTCAGCCCAGACAATCGAGGCAGATTGCCAACTACCTGGAGCCCGAGACTGCTCAAGGTTTCTTCCCGTTAAAAGGGATTAATGGGAGGAATGTTTGGTCACAGTACATTGTAGATGTGATCCATGTGATTAGTTCCTTGTTCAACATGTTTTAACTGTGTTAAACTCTACCAACATACTCTTCAGATCTGCGCTTCATTCCACACAGTCAGGCGTCAGCTCAAATCCACAGATGATCGGGCATTGTCTATTGTTAGCCCTAAATTGTGTCAAAGTTTGCAACTCGTTGTACGCTAAGTCTGTTACCATCAGTGATGGGAATAACGCCGTTTATTTAAACGGCGTTACTAACGGCGTTACTTTTTTCAGTAACGGGTAATGTAACTAATTACTATTTCCATCGTTACAACGCCGTTACGTTACTTAATTAAATGAGGCACGTTACAAACTGAAGCTAATCTACTCAGCGAACCTGTTCTCATCCAATTTTGCTCTCAACCACAAAAGCTGCAAAGCCTTTTTTTTTTTTGGAGAGGGGAACGGGAGAAGGGAGGGGCGGGACAACCGTGATGATGATTGGTTAAGGCAGAGTAAGATTTCATGGTAAGCCAATTAGAGGCAGTGTTTACACATGCACGACACATGCACACAGCAGCCTCACACACACAAACTAGCAGAAGCTGCAGCAATGGCGAGTTTGGAGGAAAAGGTTGCGTTTCTATGATTTGATTAATCTTAAAATAATTCACTGTCAACTCTCACACACACGCACACAGAGGAATGTTTGCTGAAACTGCTGAAGGCTGCTTAAAACGTCCGACCCCTTTCTCCCTGCCCAGGCAAGTAGATGAATGCTTCTCGTAAAACTGTAAAACTTTCAAATGTTGCATAACCACATCCTCATTCATGCTTTGAGCCAAATGATGACGATGCCAACATGCTGAAACTACGCAAATCTAATATTTGCTACGTTCACCATCTTCATTTAGCATGTTGCTCACATTTTCTTTTTTTAACAATATATTTATTGTTTTTGGCAAAGAAAATGTACATTAACGAGTACAACAACATCCCCTTCCCCCACCCTCAACAACATATACATTCTGGGAAAAGGAAAAAAGTTACACAAGACATTAAAAAATGTTGAAATCAAATCAAATCACTATTGGTCATATATATTGATAAGAGGCATGTTAGTTTCCATAGATGTTGTCAATCACATTTTATTCATATAGTTTATAATAATTATTATTCATTAATTCCCGTCTGATCACTTTCCAGGAATTGCATAAAGGTGTCCCACATTTCCTTTAACTTATTTAGTTTTGTCTAGTTTGGCCATGTAGGTGTTTTCTATAACCAAGCATGACACCATTTCCTGTGACCACATTGCAGGTGTAAGGCCGTCCATACTTGTCCACATCCTGTCCATATTAGTCATACCTGAAATCATTACACTCATTCTCAGTAATATCTACTTTTAGATCATCTCTCCAAGCATTATGTTGCTCACATTTACTAATTATCACTTACCAAAAAGTACTGATCGAACTGTCATAGTCATTGTCAAAGTCATAAAAGTAACAACATTTAAAACTTTGATGTGATGATGGTGCTGGAAAGTGAGGACCAAACTTTATGCCGATCCATCTAATACAGTGGTCTCCAGCCCTGCTCCTGGAGGGCTTTTCACAAATTTTTTGGAATAATGCCAACATTTCTGTGCACTGTACAGTAGATGTGTGTAAAGTACATGGACAGGTTGATGCAAGGATGGATCCTAAAGCATAATAAATGGAAATCTGACTAAATCATGTGATGCAGTGAGGCACCTGGATGTCTCACCATTGTATGGAGGAGGGGAAGAGAGAGACACACATCACTATCCTCCTTAAAGAAGAAGAAAAAGTGTTAGCCAGTGTTATTTGCATAAAAAATAATGATAATATGAAAATGTTGGGATCATATGATATTAAAATGTGAAATTCTGCATCTATTCTGCACATGTGATGCAGTGAAGCACCTGGATATCTCACCATTGTATGGAGGAGGGGAAGAAAGACACGTCACTATCCTCCTTAAAGAAAATGTACATTAACGAGTACAACAACATCCCCTTCCCCCACCCTCAACAACATATACATTCCCGGGAAAAGGAAAAAAGTTACACAAGACATTAAAAAATGTTTTTTTTTTTTAAGTAGATAAGTAGATAAATTAAAATAAATACAAAAATAGATAAAATGAAACCTACATCAAATCAAATCACTATTGGTCATATATATTGATAAGAGGCATGTTAGTTTCCATAGATGTTGTCAATCACATTTTATTCATATAGTTTATAATAATTATTATTCATTAATTCCCGTCTGATCACTTTCCAGGAATTGCATAAAGGTGTCCCACATTTCCTTTAACTTATTTAATTTCCCTCTGGCCATGTAGGTGTTTTCTATAACCAAGCATGACACCATTTCCTGTGACCACATTGCAGGTGTAAGGCCGTCCATACTTGTCCACATCCTGTCCATATTAGTCATACCTGAAATCATTACACTCATTCTCAGTAATATCTACTTTTAGATCATCTCTCCAAGCATTATGTTGTCAAAGTCATAAAAGTAACAACATTTAAAATTTTGATGTGATGATGGTGCTGGAAAGTGAGGACCAAACTTTATGCCGATCCATCTAATACAGTGGTCTCCAGCCCTGCTCCTGGAGGGCCTTTCACACATTTTTTGGAACAATGCCAACATTTCTGTGCACTGTACAGTAGATGTGTGTAAAGTACATGGACAGGTTGATGCAAGGATGGATCCTAAAGCATAATAAATGGAAATCTGACTAAATCATGTGATGCAGTGAGGCACCTGGATGTCTCACCATTGTATGGAGGAGGGGAAGAGAGAGACAGAGAGACACACATCACTATCCTCTGTAGTGTAAAATTTAGGGGATAATTATTAATAATGAACAATGTTGTATCTGTTAAAAGGGTACTTGATTGTTGACCATCGTATGCTAAAGGTGATCATATCTGAAGGCATTATGTTAAATGAAGAAGTATATGTGATTCTGCAACTACTAAGTGAATAAGTACTTTATGATTGAATAAGTATGAAAACCACAATATATGTGTTTAACGATAATCTGCATCATTATCATTATTATTATTATAATCATTATTATCAATATTATTGAAAACAAATGCAGTTGAAACAAGGTAACAGGTCAGATTGAACTTGACATGACCTGCGCCAAGATTTGCTGAGCCAGCAGCAGTTGTGTACCCAAAAAAACCCAAAAACAACTCAACATGGGAGGAGACCAGAAAGCACCTGTATTTTCAAGAGTCTGGGCCAAGATGATATCATGTGTTTTGGAAGAAAACTGATTGGTTAAACGTACACCAAACATGGCGAGGGATTGTAACTTTTGGCAAGGGTCAGTCATATTGACAGTATAAAAAAGACTCCCCAAGAGTCTTATCTCTTTGTGTCACTGGTGCATGGATTCAGTCTGTGTATTGTGATTCCGGGTTTTGCTGTCGACAATAAAACTCTAACTGCATTCAGCTGGACGACTCCTGATGATCTTTGATTTGATTTAATTTTGAACTTCAATATTTTGAACAACGAGAAACTTATCGAATATTGTCACAACACCTCCTTAAAGAAGAAGAAAAAGTGTTAGCCAGTGTTATTTGCATAAAAAATCATGATAATATGAAAATGTTGGAATCATATGATATTAAAATGTGAAATTCTGCATCTATTCTGCACTGTGGTTGCACTCTGAGTTTAAATATTTAGGGTTTGTCTGAAGGAGAGGACACATTTCTCTCCAGGGATTAAATTAGTATTGCAACTAACTACATTTTAATTTCATTATTGATGTATATGTAAATTATTTTCACAATTAATTAATTGTTTTTTCTGTAAAATGTCAAAAGAAAATAGTGAGAAAGAGCCTGAGGTGAAGTCTTCAAATGTCTTTATCTGATCAGCACTCCTAAATCCAAAGATATTGAGTTTACTATCATGTTTGACACATATAAGTTTCCAGTCCATATTTGTAAAGCTTTTTTTCTTTAAAAAATGAATAAAGTTATAATTTAATTAATCACATAGGTGCAGATTGATTGCTGTTGATGGACTAATTGATTAATCGAGTAATTGTTGTAGCCTGTTTAAAACAATAAATCACACTGTCATGGACATAATACAGTAGCTGGGTCCAACCACTTGATATTGATAAAACACTTTTAATTGTTGGAGGTTCACTTATCAATATTTTTATATAAGGAATGAATTAAATGATGTGTATTGTGGAGGGACCCACAGATAATTATCACCAACCTCATCAGTCGCCCTCAGCTCTAAGTGTTTTAAGTTTGGCAACCAAAGACCTGGTAGTTTCCCAAACCCGCACAGCAGATATGGATCCAGCATGAGTCTTCACATGTATTGATGCAATCTGTATTTTTAATGTGAAGTGTTACTCATACCCTGACAAACATGTCACGAAAGCAGAATAATATGACACACATTTTAATTAAACCTCCTAACATTCACGTTAAACCATATAGTTGTTTCAAACCCTTAACATACAGAATACTTGGAAACCAACGCTTCTCCTGTAGCAATTCTGTGAAATCTTCAAAGCAGAATAGACTGTGAGGCATCTTGTGCAATAGATGATTAAACTGAAGGAAAGCTTTCTTCATCAGTGACTGACAAGTGTTGCATGATGCTGTTGGTGTCACTTGCTGCATTCGAGGAATTTTTAACGATTTTTCTCTGGACGAGCTCAACAACAGCCTCTCCCACTACAATATTTATAATTACGAGCAGACTCTGATGCATGTCTGTACCTCCTGAATCATTCAGTGAATCATTGAGAGTCCTCACGCTAAGCAGCATCGATGACTGCAGGTGAGCTGGACCGGTTTTGTGACGCAGACTTGATCTCTGCTGCGGACATGTGGCATTTATGAGGTACTGCTATCATGGCTTGTGAGTGATGAGTAATTTGGTACCACAGGTGAGATGTTGCAGAAAGCACACTGATGGTGGAGGTTATCTGTTCAGTTATTGTTGTGAGTACAGTGTTGTGCAAACGTTAAGGCACTAAAAGTAAAGTGAGAATAAAACAAATGTATCGATTCACTTCTTACGAGGGTCAATGACGTTCTTTTGTTTTTCATGTGGTTTAGTCTAATTTAAAGGGGTTAAAATTAGAAAATAAACATATGAATAACTTTTTTTGTGGACCCAGCATAATATTTTTGCTTTTTATCCATTTTGAGAGAATATTTTAGAGGATTATGGCAAAAATGTCTAAGTGGTGTAACCATAAAAAACATTTAAAAATGCTAAATTCTCAATAAAACATCACATCAACTAGTTTGGCATGATCATACATTATAACTTTTTATATTAAATAAAGGTTATGGAATACAATTGCAATACAATAAGTCCACTTAAATACACTGTAGGTGGATATCATATTTCATTATCATTTTTTTGTGGTTACACCATTTGACATTTTCAGGAGCATTCAGTCTTACTTTTGGTTAAAAAAAATGGTGCAAATGTCATTTCAGATGACATAAAACCAACAAAAATCCAAATTGTACATTTCAACAAACCTGATCATCCTTTTAAAACAATTTTTAAAGATATTTTTGAATTGCTTATCTTGCCAATTCTTGTTTGTCACTGACCCATATTTCAATATTTGGTGTATCCAAGCCAGCTCTCCTCGGTGCATCTTTGCACAGTTTTTCAGGTCGGTTGTTCCTCCATATTGGAGAAGTTGCCACAGTTCTTCTTCTTCTGTGGATTTCGGCATCTCAGCTGCTTCTGTCTCTTCGTGTAATCCCAGACTGACTCCACGATGTTGAGATCAGAGCTCTGTTTGAGCCAAACCATCAGTTGCAGGACTCTTTGTTCTTCTTGTTGTTGAATATATTTACTTAATATTTATTTATGACTCTGTCTGTGTGTTTGGTGTCATGCTGCAGAATACATTTGGAGCTGCATTACATTATGGATAAGAATAAGAAGTGGATATAAATGTTGCACAGTACTGTATATACAATACAGTATTTAGCATTAGAGTAGGAACAGTTAATTAGTGAAGGTGAATGTTTTTTAATGTTTTCTGCGCTTTATGGTATAATATAATTCAGCTGTATGTTTTTTCCCTTTTTGAAACTCCCAATTTCTTTTTCCATTTTGTGTGATCTGAACATTGCTGAATTTTTGAGGAAGTATTTTGAAAATGTCAATTTATTGTTCCTCAAAACATCCTCACGACAGTTAACTTGTATTTCTAGTTTCCTTTTTTGGTTTATTTCCCCCTCCATATTCTGTAGAAGTCCAAAATGGTCAAATGGAAAATTTGTACATCCAACTTGTCTCACGATCACTTCTGTCAGGATTATGAAACTGATTTCGTGCAATGAAAGGATAATTTCATCAGTTTTTCGCTGTCACAAGAAAACAGTTATCCCCCAGAGAATGAGATAATTGAGTTGTTTTAATGAGAAATCAGGATAACATTAAATAAGTGCAACTGTGTCAATCCTTGTGTCAATTGTTGTGATATTTATTTTTAATGTCATGTAAAGGGGTTATGGTATGGATCGAAATGGACATTTTGATTGATTGAAGGCTTTGACCAGGGTTTGTCTACACGGCACAGTTAACTTGAAGGTTGGGAAGGTTACTGTAGAAAGTAATAGGTTACAGATTACTAGTTACTTTATTTAAAATGTGATAAATAATGTAATTATTTCAGTTACTTAATCAAAGTAATGTGATTACTTTTCTACTATTCTATGGTAAGTGTTCCCATTAAGCACCAAAATCTAAGTCCAGCTGTGTTTCATGGATACAGACATGATTTATAAGGGAGATCATTTCTTATAAAGCAACATTTATCTCTCATTGTAAAATGTATTCATTAGTTCATGTAGATTTTGGAATATAAAACAAAGATATTTGATGAAAAAAGTCAAAAGTCTGGCATGGAGCTTAATTGGTGCTGTGACACATTTAAGCCCACGTCATGATTTATTTACTAAATATAAAAAAAATTATGATTTAACAGAATTAAAAACAGCAATATATGGATTCAGTAACATGTTAAATATTAAAACATGAGGAAAAAACCCTACAGAGTAAAATCTTAAAAGTCTGACTTCAGATGTAACCTCCTTTGTAGTAAGCAACATTTCCATAAGTACTTGCAATTTAATGACATTTTCTCAGTACCTGTAATGGATCACAGTTTAATTACATTTATTTTGTAATTAAATTACATAACGTTACATCTAACTAGTTACTCTCCATCACTGGTTTTGACCTATTTTGATATCTTATCTCTTGACATATAGAGGAATATGACCTATCCATGAATGAACATATATATTATCTAAAAACTCTCTTGGGCGATGGTTATGTCTACCTTGATCATCGTAATTAGACACACAGAAAATGAAGTTTAAAAAAAAGAGAGAGAGAGAGAGAGATGGTCTTGCTTTGGTAAAATGTCTTCAGCGGTGTTCAGAATGCTGGTAAAGCTCAGTGAATTGAATTGACATTGAGAGCAGGAATGAGACAAGAAAGAAATGTGCAGATGCAGGGAGAAGAAGAGAAGCGATATGATGACAGGAAGAGAAGACAGTGATACAAAAGAGAAGAGACAGTGTGTGTGTGTGTGTGTGTGTGTGTGTGTGTGTGTATGTGTGTGTGTGTGCGTGCATCACTGCATCTCTCAGCAGCTCACTTCTGTGGAGTTGAGCTGATCATTTTCTCCATTCATGCATGGGATTAGGATGGCGTTGTGTCATGCGCATAGAAAATGTACAGTTAGCCTGAGTGTGTGGCGGAGAACATTCCTCACACATGGCAACACTGGCTAAAAATAGCTCCGAAGCCCCTTATTCACCACTATGGGATACTGGCTCGGCAGCCTGCGTGGGATCCCCGGCTGCTCTGGTCCAGATTCGACGTACGCATCACTCTCCTCTTTTACTTCACACTTCACCTCTCCATCGTCTTCCTCAACCTTCCTCTCATCTTCATCTTTGTACTCTTTGAAATCCTCCCACCTCCATTTATTCTCACTTCTCTTCACCACTAACTTGTTCTCCCTTGACTTGATTTTGCAGAGCTAGCTTCTTGCATGTGGTCAGGAGGGAGGGAAATTCCAACCCAGACCAGTTACCACTTTCCTTTGTTGAAATGTTCTTATGCTGAATTTTTGGTTTCTTGATAATTTGGAAATCAGTTATTTCTGACTTTAGTTTTTTGTGCTGACTTTGCCTCAATCTGCCTTTCTGTGGAAAGAAGAATAATGATTAATAAATTAAAATCATCCTTAAAAAAATACTTGTGAAACTGAAATATTTCACAAGTGATCCTAAATTTGACATTTGGTAATCACGTTCAGGGTTCGGAAAGTTACTTTGGAAATTAGTAGTTACTCTAATTAAAACGTAATAAGTAATGTAACTCTTCAAATTTCAATTACTCAATCAAAGTACTGTAACTTATTATATTTGATTACTTTTCTAGTTTTCTGACCAATGTTTTCAGCTGTTCGGGTAAGTGTTCCCAATTAAGCACCAAAATCTAAATTCAGATGTTTTTCATGGATACTGACATGATTTATAAGGGAGATCATTTCTTATTAAGCAACTATTATCTCTCATTCTAAAATGTATTCATTAGTTTATGTAGATTTTGGAATATAAAATAAAGATATTTGATTAAGCCCATGTCATCATTCATTAACCAAATATGGAAAAATAATGATTTCAAAGAATTAAAAACACTAATATATGTATTTAGAAACATGTTAACGTCTTCACGTCTCCACATCACACTTGTGTAAGTTGTATATTGGACCTGGACTTTTCCTTTATTACACCATCAATATGTCTGACTGTGACAATATTGTTGACTGGTGTTGATGACTTCCTTTCGTGGGTAGCAGTGATTCATACAGTTAAGTGTATGTCCCCAGATTTCTTAGAAGTCTACAGTGTTAAAAAAAATGATTATGAAACCATATGAATGTTAAATGTGTTCACACTTGTTTATCAGGTGATGTTTCTGTTGGCATCCACATGCTTTTATTTCTCAACTAAGCGATTCATTATCTGATGTCATATGTGTTTGATGGTAAAGATGGGAAGGTTTCAATGTTTATGAAGGTGGTATGATTGCAGATTTGGTCGTGTGAGGGTTAAAAAAACAGTGCACTGACAATATAACAGTATATCTATGAAGAATTTGGGTTTACTCACCTCGAATGACTAACGTTGGCTGATGAGAAGCATCCATGTTTGCAGTATGAGCGTTCAGAAAATGTTGACTTGCATGCTGAAATAAATGCTATTTACAAGTGGGAAATAGTCAGGGGCGCTAGGACGATTGTATGTGTCCATAAAAAATATTAGAACTTTAATTAATCTCTTTATTAGCATTTCACCATTAATACACATTAACAGAATATTTCATTTACAATTAAACTAAAACACTTTATTTGTATGCAGAATGTTACGTTCATGTCTACACAGTGTTATAGTTTCACAGTTCAATGTACAACAGGTAGAAGTGTGGTGTCAGAATTGGTGCCTGTGCTTAATGTGATATCTTTTCATGGGGCCCAAAATCCTTGGTGGCGCCCCTGATAACAGAAACTCTGATAGGTCATGAAGGTAACACAAGAGCAAGCGCTGACAATCAGGCTGCGACAAACGGTCTCCTGTTGAATGTTGAGACAGATGTGGATGCTTTTAAGAAATGACTTATTATGACTTATTAATTTTGTTTTTGTACTTTCCTTTTTATTGTTTCTGTCATAACAGACTGAATCAATCAACTACTAAATCACTACTAAAGTCACATGTCACCCTGTTTTTCCATGCTGGATGTCTATAATATTGCTGCCTGGTTTATTCTTTACATCAACATCTGTTGCACGTCTGTCCATCCTCTGCTGCTCCTCCTGACCTTTCCTCTGTTTGTTTTTTTTTCCTTATCTGAATTTGGGTTTCTTAGTAAATAGTACTATATTTCAGGGAATTTCTTAGTTTCTCTTCTCATATTGGAAACATCTGTTCTATTGAAGGGCTGTGTTTTTCCTTCTGTTATTGTCTTTAACTGTGTCCATGGTGACATCAGTATGAATGCTCCAATGAAATCTTTGTCATTATTCTGAGACTCAGAGGTCAGCAGTTTTTTAAATATATGCTCATTGCAGAGCTTGTGACTAATATTTGTTGTTGTTTTTTTTACCTATGCAGGAAACACAAACATTAACCTTTCGTGACATGAAAGGTCATGTCAGTGGTTTTGCACTGGAGCTCTCACAAATTTAATGTCTTTGATGAACATATCAAGGACTTGACTTCCTATGGGAACCTTCAAGAAGGAAGACTAACTAGATACTTTGGGTGTACTGGAAGCAGAATTTAAGTGTTTTTATCTTTTATCTTATGTGAAATTTTGACTGTTCTTGTTAGTTCTCATGAGCTGCCCATTAAAAAAGGACCTTGTTACTGTAATGTGTGGAGATCATTGTGTTATACAAGTGGGAAACAAAACTTTTTAATGCACTGGAACATAAAATTTGTGTGCAGGTGTTCATAATGTTGTTTGTTTTTCTTTTTCTGACACTCTCTCCCTGCTCCATTTAAAGCACCCTGCTAACATACTGCATCATCATGCATTACTGATGGGCAGCAAGTGTTGCAGTGGCTCTTTTAGATGAGTGTGGGGTTGTATGGCATCAAGCACCAGATGTATTAAACACCCCACCATAACCGTTACTACCACCTTAAAGACATGCAATCCTCTGCCTTTACTGTACCTCTCACTGCACGCCTGCTCAGGATGATGGACGGACAGATTAGCATGGCTCATATCTCTGGAGCAGGCCACCGGGACACCAGGGCCATGTGAAATAATCCCCCCCTTTCAATGGCATCCGGCCCAGCGGGGTATTACGTGC
Organism: Scomber japonicus; assembly: GCF_027409825.1. Lineage (NCBI taxonomy): Eukaryota > Metazoa > Chordata > Actinopteri > Scombriformes > Scombridae > Scomber > Scomber japonicus. Next base: position 10,486,851 of record NC_070586.1, read on the forward strand.
CCTTGAGCTGCCCTCTCTCTCTCTCTCTCACTCACACACATTAGTGCTCTGTCCCTCTTCATTTTTCCTCTCTCTCTGCACACACTCTTCATCACTCAGTGCTCGGAGAGGTCACTGAGGCTGTGTGCGACCCAGAGAGGAGGGGAAGGTGTTTGTTTATGTGAATGAAAGCGCATGCGTGCATGAGCACATGAGCACATGAGGGACATGAACAGCGTGTGAATGACAAGAAGAGGAGGAGTATGCAGTAGAAGACATAACCTCATCCTCACAGCGTAACGTGGATCACAGAACGGACATGTGACACAGATGAAACATACAGACAACAAGCCTTTTGAAAAGATATAAAACCTTGGCACAGAGACCGTCATGTTATCAGTGAGCCTGTAGCTACTGACTCATACATTCACAATGCAGCTTTATTACAAAAATGACGTATGCAGATGAGTCTTGAGGGTCATTCATTTGCTTCATGCTTTCTGTTGATGTCAATGTTAAAGCTTCAATAAAGGCCAAATGAATGGCTGCATTCGTGGACTAAAGAGTGAATCTTTCTTATCATTCTGCACAAGATTGTGTAACTGTGGAAATATTAGTAGGCTCTCAACCCACACAGTTTTCACACAGCTATCCAGTTGGCTCTGATACTTCTTGAAAAGGCCACTTTGGTTTCAAAACATCAGGACTTGTGTAGGCAGAGAAGTGTTCTTCAAGGAGCTGTATAGAAAAACACTGTTTGAGTGCATGACAGCATTTTTAATCATGTGATGTGAGATCAGCATTTTCTGCATCTCATGATTAAAGTATTGAATACATCATTCTGGGTGTTACAGATTTTGTTCCCTCTGCATACACCTTTCCTGGGAAACTGCTTTGTTTATAAAACCTCCATTAATTGTAATATTTGATATTAAGACTAAAGCACATCATTCTGGGTGTTGCAGATTTTGTTCCCTCTGCACATATCTTTCCTTGGAAACTGGGTTAGGGTTAAAGCACTCAAACTATTTTGCACATCACAATTCACAACCTGTGGGATTTTCATTAACCATAACTTTAATCTTTCTCTACTGTAAATCACGGGATGCAGAATCATCTAATAAGAACTTCATTTTGAATCAGAGCTATACGATGCAGAAATACTGGATTTATTGTCCCATCTCCAATGGGATGTTGCTGTTGCTAAGCAGCCAAAATTAAAAAAACCTCTTCAAAAGCAGAACGTTTATGAAGGCTGTGTTGCTGTGAGTTTGTTTTGCACCACAGTGGCCAAATTGCAAAACTCATAGCGCCAAATCTAAAAAAAAGAAAAAAAAAAGATCTAAATTACAATTCAATTTTTTATTAGTAAACAACTTGGTTTTGATTTGTGAGTCAGAACCAAACAGATCCAGATCCTTGCTGGTCTTGTAAACCCATGTTAGTTTATAAGTCTGTGGTGATTTAATTAACTGGAAATGTATTTGGTAATATGTGTCACTGAAGCCAAATATGAAGCACACAGTTTGTTTTTTTTGCACTGAGGCCCTCTGGTGGTCTAATCTCAGTCCTTCCACTGATGTCATGTAGAGACAAATCCTGGAGCTGCTCTTTTGGCTGAGTAATGGGAGAACTATTTATTAATAAGGCAGGCAGAATTTGAAGCATACTCCCTTGGCACCATTTCATTCAACACCAGGGCATTATGGGGGGTTTAAACTGGACTACTGGCACATTTTCTGACTTATAGCTGGAAGCACTGAACATAAAACTTATTTTAAAGGAAAACCTCAAAGGAAACGTTTAAAGAGCATGCCAGTCAGGTCAGTGTTTATGACGCAACTCTAGAAAGTGTCACCTGATGGCATCATAAGACTGTATGTCCTCATATTTAACTTACAGGGACTGTCTGTTCTTTTTACTTCTCAACGGAAACAACTTCATAAATGCTCTTCTAACTCTCACATATACTGTTCATATTCTGATTTTTAATTAATGTCTACACCAATTTACATCAATGAACTCCCCATCAGTCATTAATAAATTAATAAGATTAATCTTTACTTTATGGTCCATAAAAAAAGATTATTAAAACAGGTCAAACTTGTATAAAAATGTGTATCAGCTGCAGAAAAAAAAGAAGATTAATTTGATTTCCATTTTTGTGTACTGTGGGTCTCATTAGGTAAAGTCCAGCTAAAAGAAATGTGCAGTGAACCTTGCTCCCATCTCGCTTAAGTTGCTTCAGGTGCTGTTATTTAGTGCAAAGAGATGTATCCTCCTCCATTGGATATCGGATACTGCGCCTTCTGTCTCACACTGGCTCAGGAGCTTATTGGAACTCATCCCTCTTGGAGCAACCAGGCCCGTCGCAACAGGACAGGCAAACCAAGCAATTGCCTTGGGCCCCGAGCTGGCCGGGGGCCCCCAGACAACTACTAGTTATGAATTGAATGCAACGACAAACTGTGTGTGTGTCCCTTTATATGCTGTGATGGTCAATGCAGGAAAGTGCAGCGACACTGTTATCGGAATCCCCCTCAAGGGGGGCCCCCTCAGTAGGTGTTAGCTTGGTGGCTAACTCGGCTGCTAACTCGGCTGCTGGCTCGGCGGCTAATTCGGTGGCTAGCTCGGCGGCTAATTCGGCGGCTAACTCGGTTGCTAGTTCGGCGGCTAACTCATCTACTAACTCGGCGGCTCTTTACAGTAATTTAAGCATTGCCTTGCGGCTACTCCTGACTCTCCCTGTGACTGTGGCCTCAGGTGAGAGGAGCTTTTCAGCTTTGAAGCTGATTAAGACATACATGAGGTCCACCATGAGCCAAAAAAAAAAATTCAGATTAATAAATTGAATACAATTCGTTTCAGATCCATTTGTAGAGATGTGTTTTCAATTCGACTGTTTTTGCTTTTGAAAAAAAAAAATACTTTTTTTTTTACAGACAGCCACAGTACCGCATTTTAATCTAAAGGTCAGCATAACAACACCCTGTTCAACTTGTAAGGGTGAGGTGAGAAATGCTGGTGTGAACTCTCACTCTTGATGCATCGCCAAGTTTTTGTACATTTTGTTTTTGGGTGTCTTTTCACTTGTAAACAATGTGTGGTTGAACTTCAACAGTGTGTCCATACTTTTTTTTTTTCCATCAAGCTGCGGTTATCATCAGTTGGACTCACTTGCCCTCATCAGCTATTTGCAATTTGTACGTGTGACCAGCACCACCCATTACTGCACACTGGCATCCTGCAATTTGTGAATTCCCACAGATGTTTTTCTATCAACAGATGGTAAGATGTGCAACAAGTTTGTAGAGCCACAGACAGCCACAGTACCGCATTTTAATCTAAAGGTCAGCATAACAACACCCTGTTCAACTTGTAAGGGTGAGGTGAGAAATGCTGGTGTGAACTCTCACTCTTGATGCATCGCCAAGTTTTTGTACATTTTGTTTTTGGGTGTCTTTTCACTTGTAAACAATGTGTGGTTGAACTTCAACAGTGTGTCCATGCTGTGGTTCCTGTAGGCTTTGGTTGGGTGGGGTGTGATGGTGAGGCGTAGGTTTTTTTGCTGTGGTCCAGGGGTGTCGGCGTCGGCGGGCGGTGGTGGTGGGGGGGCCTCCAAGTCCATTTTGCTTGGGGCCCCCAAATTCCTTGAAACGGCCCTGGGAGCAACACGCTATTGGTTGAAAAACAAACCATTCAAATTTTTCAATATCTGGAACCCTTTTTTTAACTATATTGGGGAAGATGGGGCCCCCATGCCCTTCGGAGGGGCTTGACTGGTCTGGCATGGTCTAAAATAATTGGGCACAGTCATTCTTTGTTGGTCATGATTTAGTCACAATATACTTATTGACTCCTGATGCGATATTTTGTATTTGCTTTCTGTCTGTTTGACATTGTGTGGGTATTTATTTATTTATTTACTTTTTAAAAAATTATTATTATTATTATTTTATTTTTTTGGTGTTTAGATGTTTGTGAAGAAACAGTTTTTACCTTGTTTCTGTGTGTTAATCTTAAAATCAATAAAAAAATAAGTGAAAAAAATAAAAAAATAAATTAAATAAATAAATAAAAGAAATGTGCATGTAGTGTTTTTACAGTTCTCAAATGTAAAAATGGGTCACATTTGACTTTATTTGAACAGTAATGCAAGGGATAAAAGTGAAATACAGCCGAATACTTCAAATATTCATCTTTTCCTTATTCTACTTGTAACTTTCTGAACTGGACTTTGATAATGGAGCAGCGTCATTTACACAGCACTATAAGAAATAAGTCATCACCACCGAAACTCTCCTCTGTGCTCGGTAGAGGAAGAGTAGCAGACTCCCCTGATGACTTTTCTGTGAATCATCTTACCATATCCTGAGGGTTTGACAGATTGCAGACAGCTGAGTAACTTTCAGTACTTCCAAAATAAAACTGCACACTGGAACACACCCCCCCCGTCAGGCCTTTCACATGTTGCCCTGCTGACCTACGCCATGTGGGCCCATGCAGCAGCAGCTCCGTATTTTAGCTTCCACACGAGCCTCGAGGGATACACCGGTCCCTATTCTTGGGCTGCTTCTCTGAGGTTTAGTTTAAGGTGTGTGGATGTAGCAGTAGATGTGACCTCATTGTTAAATGTGTTAGACTGCCAGATGAGTGCACTATTTTAAATACAGGGAAAACAGGGACACCTTATTTAAAGACCTTTTTAATAGCATATAGAATGTAATTTAATACCTGTTTCACAATGTTATAATGATAAGACCATGCATTTATAAAGTTCAATCATTCCTAATTATATAACTAACTGAATTAAAATGCCTCGACCCATAAATGGATAAATGGATCAACCAATTTTAAGATGACAAATTTAAGTTAATTTAGTTTTTTTTTTTTGCACGGGCCCATTATGAGACGATAAGCTACTGAATGGAGCAGTAGCAGCAGTGTTTGGTCTCATGGTGCCGACTAAAACGCCACAAAAATAAAAGGATTAAACAGCTTCCACTGTCAACAGTCCTTCTTTTAAGATAAGATAAGATAAGATATCCCTTTATTCCTTTATGTCCCACTATGGAGAAAAGGGAACAGTAAAAATAGAAGAGCATCAATAAAAACAGAATAAAAAACAATAAATGATAAGTTGTAAGCAAACATAATAAAATAATCGTATCATTATATTTAGTTTATAGGTATCTCTCGACAGCGTGCAGTCAGTTACTAAAACATTTTAAATCTTTTTAATTAATGCTCGCAGGCAAGAGAGAAAAGATGAAGACTTTTGTGAATGTAATATGAAACTTTTTTGTTGTTTTGATGTTAGTGCCCTGCTCCCCAGTGGTGAACATAGCAAAGTACATTTACTCCAATATTTCAGTACAATTCTGAGGTGCTTGTACTTTTATTATTATTATTGCTATTATTGCTATTTCCAATTTATGCCACTTTACAGTTATACTCCTCTATAGGAAAATATTGTGCTGCTATTGTATTTAGTACATGTGATTAACTTTAATGCATTATTAAGAATTAAAGGCCTCACAGGTGTTTTCAGTTATGTGGTTGAGTTAACCTGCTCAGGAGTGAGGTCATGAGTGAGTTGTAGGTTGTGTGGATAAGATTTAAAAGAAAAATATCTATCAGAACAATGATGGCTCCATAATTCAAAACTCCACTATACATATAAGTATTTTTACTTTTGGTTGAGTAATGATAGTAATACTTAAGTACTTTGCATTGTGGTATTACTACTTATTTTTATGTCTGAACAAGTCATTAGTCCAGCATCACTTGCATTATAAAGACATTTGAGTGTTTTGGCTTGTGGCCTTCGTCAAGGAGCCTGAATGCATCGCGTAATAAAATTGTGCATTGTATGAAAAAGTGATGTTGAAGTTTTCAAAACCTCTTCAGATTTCTTTCCTTCATCAGTCCAGAAGTAACAACAATGAATCTCAATAGTTTTAAATTAAATGTCATTATGGATTTATCAACTTCTTGCATGTCTTAGTCTATAGATTCATCTTTTTCACTCTTTTGCTGTTGTAGAAAATGTGTTCACATCTCTAAAAAAGCATCTTAAAACTAATTTGTCTCAAATATAATGTACAATATATAGCGAGCAATGTTAACTTAACTCTATTCTATCTCTTCTTTCCCCCTTTTCTTTTCTCTGTAAAGCACTTTACAACTTTTTTAAAGGTTTCTATATGAATAATATTTTCTACTAATGAGCTTAATAAATGTTTTATTTATCGTTTGACATGATAAAAGTCTGTTAATTAACACCCTCTCCCTCCACCCTAAATAACTATCTGAAACTGGATGAAGTTGAACACTGCATTTATATCATCTTCTTCACAGACTCACTAATCTCTCGGCAGTTCAAACAGACATTTTCTGCCCGAGTTCAGTCTTGCATCAGTGCCAAAAACAGATCTCAAAAGCATCTTAAAACTCATGTGTCTCAAACATATAATGAATATCTTATAACTTAACTCTGCCTGTGTTCATTTGTTGCCTTTTCCTGTCTAGTCTATCTCTTCGTTCCCCTCTCTGTAAAGCACTGGTAGTACTAGTAATGAGCTTAACAGATGTTTTATTAAAGTTTCACATGATTAAATTCTGTTATTACTATCTGAAACTGGATGAACCCTTACATACTGTTCATATTCTGACTCATATAGTTAACACTAGTCATTAATACATGTTTGATTCATCTTATGTGGATAAATGACGTTCACAATCACTATTTTATAGCCCAGGAGAACATTTAATAGAATATGATGAATACAGTAACATGTTTGAATGCTGATTTAGATTTTTTTCAATAAACAGGTCAAATTTGTATATTTGCATTCACAAAAATTTAAAAAAAGATGCATTTTATTTCCAAATTTGTATATTGTGAGTCACATTAGGAAAAGTCTGGCTAAAAGAAATATGTATTGGATGTTTTTACAGCTCTCAGATGTAAAAATGGGTCAAACTGGACTCTGAACAGTACTGTATGTAAGGTTGATGTTGAACACTGCATTTATATCATCTTTTTTCACTGACTGTAATCTTTTCATTTGCTGCACAGATAAATCTTGTATCACTGAGGATCCCCACTATTCATCCATGTGTGATGGATGGAAACCAAGCTGAGATCCCAGCGAGCGACGTCACTGACACACCGTGGACCTCAGAGGACGATCTGATCTGTGACGTCTTTTGTTCACATGAAACCAACATCAGGTTTACATGTCGGCGTGTTTAAAGATGTTTTTGCTCTCGCTCTGATGTCGACGCACCTGTCTGTCACGATGAGTGTGCTTTTAGAAAATCACAGCGTGTAAAAGCTCATTATTGTATACAAAGGCAGTTTATATAAGCAGCGTGGTTGTGTAAACTTGACCTGCTGTTTTATTCACTGCTTCACTCTTACAAACTAGAAAGCTAAAAAAGTGGATTTAAGATTATATTTTTTTGTTGCTATTGTTTAACTAAAGTGTTCAACCTGCAGGAAATCATGAGCTAGTACAAAAAGTATAGCTTATTTTTCACATTTTTAACCTTTACATACTGTTCTGGATGAAATCTGACCCATTTTTACATTTATTATAGACAGACTTTTCCTATTGTGACTCAGAATATACAAAAATGTGAATAAGATGCATCATTTTCAACTTTTTGTGCAGCTGAGACACATTTTTATATATGCAAACGTCTAAATTTGAGCTTTGTTTATTAAAATATCAGGATTCAAATATGTTGTATTCATCATATTTTACCCAATGGACCATAAAATAGTGATTGTGAATGTTTTAATCAAACATTTATTAATGACTGTGAATTGAATATAGTGTGGAGACTAATTATGAGTGAGAATATGAACAGTATGTGACGGTTAAATCAGTTGCTTACCAAACAAAGTAGAAATATTAATCATTTTAAACCCTACTTTTTCTGCTTACTGTATTTTTCATTACTTTTAAAATATTGGAAGCTAAAAAGTGGACTTAAGATTTCATTTTTTGTTGCTATTGTCAAACTAAATCTAGTATTGTTTATTTTTCACATTTTCCAACCTTTTTTTTTGTTGATACTGTATGTTCATAACCTTTAAATAGCATGTGAAGATGGGAGGAGTGGAAATTAGTAACTCCTTGGTGGCACAGAGGATAAAAAGACGAGACGTCTCCTGAGCAAAAACCTTTTTTATTTCTCGTTGAAAGGAACTTGGTAGAATATTACAGCAGAACACACATGACTGAAACAGCTGCCATTTCACGTAACACAGTACAGGAAGAAGGATGTAGTTCAATCTCATGTGTAATATTATATATATATATAGTATATTTATATCATAGAAAAGAAAAAAAAAAAAACTATTGCTCCCAGGTGTTCATTATGTTTTTTTTTCATATGGCATTTCTCTGCTGTGTTGAAGTGGGTAAAAATAAAAATTCAACGAGAGGTTTTACACACCAAAAAGGGAAGTGGGACAATGAAAGTGACATTTTCCCCCCCAAAAAAGCGTGGGAACTTTTGTGGCTGTTTTTTTTTTGTTTTTTTTAAATTTATCATCATCATCATCATCGTTATGTAGAAGTAAACTTTTAATGTTTTGTTTTTTTCTTCTCTCTCCATTGCAATACAGAAATAAAACTTAAAACCGCTCTTCTCAAATATGGATAAATACCATCATACAGCAATCAGTATGCAAAAAAAAAAAAAAAGAAAGAGAAAAGAAAAGAAAAAAGAACACAAGGCAGCTCCGCGTAAGAGCAGGCATGCAAAAAAAAAAAAGATCATATTTATTTTAAAAAGGAGCACTAAAAATGTTGATGATTGCAGATGTTTTTTTTTAAATGTTTGCGTCGTATGGCAACTGATGGAAAGCCAATTTATGGACAAAAACATGGTAAAACGGGTGGACTGAAACGAGGGGACAACTCGATGCTCTGTAAAGTGAACTGGAGTGCTGAGTGTTCGCTGACAAAAAAAAAAACTACTTCAATGAAGTTGTTTCTAGAAATTGCTATAACATACTCTTGTTATCAATCTGTTGTTGTACTTTTCCTCTAAAAGGAATAAAAGAAATGTTAGGAAGGAAAAAAAAAAAAAAAAAAAAAAAAAAAAAAAAAAAGCAGGTATGAAATATCATCCTGGACAGTTGCATCCAAGTTTAGTGTTTTAAATAAGCCACTTTAAGGCAGCGTTATCTAATAAATGTCTCATATTTCTAAAGACATATTTCAATATATCTCTTTTGAAAAATAATTCTATCTATACTTGATTTTTTTTAGTAAGTAAATCTCTTCCAGTATATATTTTTCTTTCTTTTTTTTTTTATTCTTTAGGTACAGCACCCCATTTTTTGGGTTTTTGTTATCCCAAAGCACCTAATTTTTTCTTACAATCAGACTGAATATTGCTTCAGTCATTAATGGTCTGAGTTCAAGATTAAAGGATCCAAATGGCGCACCCCTAAATACGTCGACAAGGTAAATTAGCCCGGCAATATTAAGCTTTAACTTGAAAAATTGTGACTAGTGCTATTAGAGAGAGGCCTGAGCTTACTGCATCCCCTTTGAGTAAAAAAAACGGTCACAGGGGGGTCAAACGTGGCCCTGCATCATGTGAGACGTCATCAGTTGCCACAGATGTCTCGACCGCAGCAACTGGCGGCTGACCAGATCTGCACCCAGAACCTCTTTGAGAATGACACGCAGGCACAGGTGATGCTGATATACAGACACCCCCCAAAAAAATGACGGATGGGACTTGCCAAGCCCTGAGACACAACATGCCACGTGTGAGCAGGCATCACCACATTTCAGCTATCGGAGCAGGAGGTCAGCACCTGAGGGATGCTCCAGGAGGGGGGGGGGGTGGGGAAGGAAGGGATGAGGAGAGGGAGGGGGGGGGGGGGGGGGGGGGGGGGGGGAGGTCATTTGGACTCATTTGGATTGTCCAGAGAATCCAAATGAGTCGTGTGCTTGTAACAGATCACCTTGTGGGACATCGCCGAGCTGAGTGGATGCCCTGCGATGCCAAGGATGCCCCCCCCCCCCCTTCTATAGCTGAGACTGTGGTTCTGGGTGTTGTTGTGGGTCTGTCTGGAGCAAGCCACTTGTTTACAGGTCACTCTTTTAAAAAATCTTTTATAGATGAAAAACACACACAGCCATGGTGAGTGATGCAGGCGCTCCGTCTCACTCCCACTGACGCACCTGCTGGTTTTTGAGTATGTGGCATGTTTCACACTTCCTTATTATTATTATTATTATTTTCATCATCACACAGACTACAGGTCAGCACCAGGTGAGCTCTTACCATTGGATCATCTAGGAAGTGGGACTGGAGACCTACTGCTGTGTCTTGAGCACTGTCAAACTTAATTTTCTGGGCTACATGTTTGAGGTTATCAAATGGACTCATATACATTATATATATATATGAAAATCAATGGGGAATCTCATACAGGAGCTGACTACTGCAGTCCGCACTCAATTTTTAGCTATAAAATCCACCTAAACTTTTTAGAACATGATTCTCTTATATAGACAGTAATTTCTCAGTCAAATATACTTTTTTATATATATAATTTTACTCCTGCTGTTTTTTTTTTTTTTTTTTAGAATTTTAAAAGTTCTTTTCATCATATCATGCATCTCTCTCTTGTTTCTATGTTTTTATCTCCAGGCTTTTTGCATCATGTTGTCATCTTCAAACCACACATGTAACCACTCTTCTCTCTTCTTCTTCTTCGTCGTCTTCCTCCATCAGTCGTCGTCCACGTCGTCGCCCTCCTCTGACTCCTCTCCTCCGGTTCTCCTCTCGTACATCTTGTCCCGGTGCCTCTCCTGGATCTCCTTCATCTCCTCGGCGTAGCGGCTGAACGCTCCCCCGAACTTCCCCCACGCCTTGAACGGTATCGTGATAGAGTTCCTGTAACTGGGCTTCACCTCGCTCACCCGCAAGAAAACCCCGTACTTGTTGGACCCCACGTCGAAGAAGAAGCGCTTGGAGTCCACCATGATGGAGGTGCCCTCGGGTAGCTCGCTGTAGCCTCCTGCTCCTCCTCCTGCACCGCACAGATCCTCCTCGTCGCCGCCGTAGTCGTCTATCAACTTAGCCAAGGCGTCGCGGAACTCTATTAACCCCTGCGCCGGGAGTGCGATGGTCTGCCCGGCTTGCATGCCAGATCCGGGGATGCCACCTACTCCTACACCGAAGCCGGGGCCTCTGTTGACCGTCTGCCTGATGCGGAGGAACCTCCCGCGCTGGTTCTCCTTCAAATCGAGGTAGTACTTACGGTTCTCCCGCACCAGGAACTCGCTCTTCAAGGCCCGTCGAGGCCCGGTGTCATCCCCGCCGGATGATTGAGCGATCTGCTCCGGGGTGCTAGGCCCCAGCTGGGCGTAGTGCTCTATGAAGTCGCCCAGGTAGTCGCGGAACTCTGCGGCGACTGACATGGAGAGGGTCAGCCGGCTTTTGGAGCCTCCCGCACCGACCTCGGCGATTTTGATGAACCGGCCTTTGGCGTTCTGCTTCACGTCAAGGTAGAAGCGTTTGTTCTGAATGTCCAGCCGCTTCGACGCCAGCTCCTGGGTCTCCGGTTCCCGCTGGTAATGCTGAAACCCGCTGCCACCTCCGCCTCCTCCACCGCCACCCCCTCCGCCGCCACCGCCGCTGCTGCCACCGCGCTCACTGCCACTGTCCCCATCCGCCATCTTCGCCACCAGCAGCAGCCCGTTTCTCTGCGTATCTTTGACCCCCTACCCCTCCCTCCTCCCCTTTTGCTTGCGTGACCACGTAGAGGAAACCCGAACGCTGCTTTCTGGGCTCTGATTGGTCTCTGCAGCTGTCAACTAGAACATCTGATAAAATGATCGCGTTTTCATTGGTCGATTCTCCTGCCTGTCAATGGAAACATCACCGCCCTCTGGATGACATTCGAGTATATATATTGTATTTACAATCCATAACGGCTGCCTACGTCACTATCAACCGATGGTTAACGTATATATCTACATTCGTCCGTTAGGGCATTAACGGTTGATACAAGTAACTTCTCGGTGTGGTCAGTACAACATTATTTGTGTTTAAAGAAGTAATGAATGCCCATGTGCTGAAAGTGAAGAGTTAACGGCATCCTGATTATGTATTTTGTACATTTTTGGGGGGGATGGATGCCCCTGAAAGGACACACACACACACACACACACACACACACACACACACACACACACACACACTCGCAGAGTCCCGCCTACTTGTTGGTTCCGTGCGCAAAAGGCAGGCAACGGCGATCTTAGGGAGTGGGGGATGGGTGACAGTTCTGCAAGCCACCCGGCGATTGGTCAAAGCCGAGATTCGAAGCAACAACACGCACTGCGATTGGACAATGCGGACTCCCCACGTGGGGTCGCATGCAAAAGATTTGCGAGAGGGGCTTTATTGTTTCTTTGCTTTCGGGAGCCCGAAATTAGTTTGCTATCTTTACTCAGTTCTACAATCAAATAACGAGACGGAAAAATGGTATGTGCGCTTTCGGCTTGTGCTTTAACGCGTCTACACGAGATCTCGGCATATTATTTTTTTTCTGTAGTTATTGTGCAACTGTTGAAAGTGCTGTTTTGAATTATAACTGTAGAAATCCGACCAACTGTCAGCTAATACGTTAGCATTATCCTTTAGTATGTGGGAAGTACATTTTTTAGTGTATTTTCCTTCAGTGCTATAATAACCGTATATTTGCTAACGTATTAATCGTGTGTGTGTTTTGCTGAACTTGAGGCTTTCGCACACGGTCTTTAAAACACTGATGCATAGTAACATTAGAATGTTTTTTTTACTTGGTCTCATTTGAAAGGTAGCTTAGCAACCATTAGCATGCTACACTGAGCTGTTTCATTGGCTTAGCGGAAGGTTAGTTAGCTATTATTTATGTGTTGACACGCGTCTTTCATTAAAGTAGAAATACGAGTGGGGGTCATATCTCACCAAAGGTGTACATGACTTATATATGTTTTTAAACTGCATGATAGTAAAGCTTTTTGTTAATCTTTAATCTTCTAATTTAAACTTGTTTGTTATGGGGTTATTATGGCTGTCAGCATTGATATTTATTTATATTGTTATCTGTATGTGTATTTGTGTTTTTTTCCCTCTTTTTTAAAAAAGTAAAACATCGTTTTGTTGCCAAGTTTCATGCATAGTGTTACATTTCCGGTAACCGTTGTCTTTGCCGCCTGTGATTTGTTATGTTTTATTTGTGATTGGCGGGAAAGCGATACGAGTTCAAAACTGGGCTGCTTGTTCACACCTACATGCATGCATGATTTTTACACAGATCAGTGCTACTATGTTGTATATGTATAATCTAGCACATTGTTTAATTTTTTTTTTTATAGTATTGAGAAGTCTATTCAGTGTTACTCCTCCCCCAATAGTAAATGAAGCAGTGTTTGTGTTTTGTGCGCAGGGGTTCTGCATAACTTTTGTCTAGTTTCATATTCTGTATTGCTTTTAGTATTTTAATTTTCCTTAAATTACTTCCTTTGCAGGCTGGTGGCAAAGCAGGGAAAGACAGTGGCAAAGCCAAGGCGAAAGCAGTGTCACGCTCTCAGAGGGCTGGACTACAGGTACAGTTACTTCAAACTTCTGCATGTATTATTATGTGTGTAGTCAGACCGATATATCAGTAGGTATTTGCCTATCACAGATTTATCAGTATTGCTATATAGGTTGTCTGACATGCACTGATGTATATTTTTAAAAGTTATATAGGCAGTATTAATGAATATATCTTTTTTTCTTAATTCAAGTTTAACCCTCACATACTGTTCATATTTTGACTCAGTCTCTCTACACCAATTCACATTCATAAGTTCCCCATCAGTCATTAATAAATGTTTGATTAAGCTTATGGAGGGATAAAAGACATTCACAATGACTATTTTATGATCCAGGAGAACATTTTAAAGAATATGACGAATGCACAACACATTTTAATGCTGATTTTTAAAAAATGTTATAAACGCAGGTAATATATAAAAATGTGTATCAGCTGCACATTTGAAAAAAGATACATTTTATTCCTTTTTTGTACACTGTGGATCATATTAGGAAATGTCTAGCAGGTGTTTTTACAGCTCTCTAATGTAAAAGAAAAAAAGGTCAAATTTGACCCTGAACAGTATGTAAGGATTAATGTATATGCATATGTTTTATTTTTTAGTCATTTATAATTATATTTCCAGTGACATTTATTAGTTATTACTTAGTTACACAATGTTGTTACAAATGTTTGATAACCACATTGAAAAAAAGTGTCCTTTTTATTAGGGCTGGACGATATGGGAAGAATCAAATATGATATTTTTGACCAAATATCTCGATATGTTGACAATATTATAGGGATGACTGTTGATGCTTTTACAAAATATTTACGCAATGAGATTTTTGATAAATAATCATTAGTAATGTGAATATAACCACTAAGTGGATAAAGACAGATAATAGAACAGTCTGTTAAGCTCAGTAAGTAAAAATTTTTCTGTAATGCAGCGTTTAAAAGCCAGAAAAAACACTTATTTCTATATCACAATATTCTAAATCCAAGACGATATACTATATACGATATACGATATAATATCAATTTATTGCCCAGCCCTACTTTTTATGGCCGTATTCTGTATATGAAAGATTATTGGCTGAGTTTTAACTCCCTAATATCGATATCAGTATTGGCATCGGCCCCTAAAATCCCGTATCAGTCGAACCCTAAATACGTGTCATCCTCCTTTTATTAACAAAGAGTTTGCCTCTTTGCTTTACTCAAACGTCTTTCTTCTTTCCATCTCCTCCCAGTTCCCCGTGGGTCGTATCCACAGGCACTTGAAGACTCGCACAACCAGCCATGGTCGTGTAGGAGCCACAGCAGCTGTGTACAGTGCTGCTATCCTTGAGTACCTCACCGCTGAAGTAAGCCCGATCAACCGTGGATGTCGCATCACTTAATGTAGCTGTGTGACGTTGCTTTTTACACTCATTTCTGTTCCTCCACGTTGTTGTGATCAGGTACTAGAGTTGGCGGGAAATGCCTCCAAAGACTTGAAGGTGAAGCGTATCACCCCCCGTCATTTGCAGTTGGCCATCCGTGGTGACGAGGAGTTGGACTCTCTTATCAAGGCAACAATTGCTGGAGGAGGTGAGCTCAGTGCAAACACATTGATTCTGTTAAATCTTTCCCATCTGACATCTAGGTTTATGTCTTTATTGTGTGATTGTACATGCATCACGTTGCTGTCAGTGTGGTCTGCTGATTCTCTGCCACATACTCTGCAGAGATATATTATTTATCTCATGTAATCTCACCAATATGTTCTTTTGTGCAGGTGTCATTCCCCACATCCACAAATCCCTCATTGGGAAGAAGGGCCAGCAGAAGACTGCATAGATGCCATGTTGACCAGAAATTTTGGGGCTTGGGTTTTGATCGGACCAGGAGTTCACATTTGTTCTTTTTTATTATTAATATTATAGCAAACGAAGAGTGATTGTTAGACTTTGTGTTGTTATATTTTCCCATAACTAGAAAAAAATTACAGAAAACTCCCTTAATGAAAAAAAACCCTTTGTATGTTATTGTAGAACGTTTGACTGGGGATTATTACAAATGTTGACAGTGAATTTGTTTGATTGGCCTCAGACTCTGTTATGTTTTATACTGAAAAAAGAAATTGTTAAAACCATTTTTTATATAAAACTTGTTTTTGTGGTTATTTCCTTGAAGTTACAATATTTACTATAATACAAGTTTTTAAGGAGATATTTTTTGGACAGCATATTAGGTAACAACAGCTAAATGTGAGATGGTGCTTTTTTCCTTTTGACTTACTGTAATATTTTGACCTGCACAATGATAGCGATGTATTAAAAGTTGAATTTTTTACATCAAAAAAAAAAGAAAAAAAATCATTGGTAACAACTTATTGCAAACCGTCTGTTACAGTGTTATGTGTTTGATGTTTTATAGCAGTTGCAAAAATGTTTAAACTTGAAATTTCGCAGTGTGAACCTCGGCTGCTGCGGTCAGGCGTCACTGATCCCGCAGTTTTTTTTATTTTATTTGCCTCACTGTGGAATTAATATCCTGCCATCTGTTAAATACATATCACTACTAAATAGTTGGTGTCTTGATATTTTGGAGGATAATCTGACAGATCTGAACCGTACCAGTGCTTTAAACATGTACCTATATAGTACCCAAATGTATGCACAAACTGAAATGTCCTGACCTAAAGTCCATTGCGTCTTTTCAAGGATGGAGGTTAGAAACCTTTTTTAAAAGCTTATGTGTTCAGGGAAATGACTTTGCATATATTATCTTTGAATAAATACCCTTGTATGTTATCTTTGGCTCGGTTTCAAACCACTACTTTGAGAATTTATTCAACATTTTATGAATCATGAGTCTTATAAAGAGGTAGAACTGTCCAACAATACACAAAACAATTTTTTTAAGTTTACGTTTTAAATATTTAGATGACAGTAATTTAAAGGGTTTTTTTTGTTTAAGGGGGAAAAATAATGAGGAGTGGTTGATTTAATTTAAAATGTTTGCATCAAGTATTTATTAATTTTACAATCTGGTTGAAAAGTGAATTCATATCAGATTTAGAAAGCAGACACCACACAGTTTAGGGCCTTAAATGGGTTTGATTAGATAAATTATAAGTTAATAACTTATATCATAGTTTCATCAACAGGATTTGTCTTGCAGGTTGTTTTACAGACTACCAGCAGAGGGAGCCACTGACATTCACAATAACATCCATCCTTTCTTGGAATACCCATAGACAATATAAGAAAGGGAATAACTGATAAATACTTGAGATACATTTAATATCTGCCTTCAACCAGCAAAGTTGTTGGGAATCACATCTTGTGCAGTTTGAAATTATTTTCAAAACTAATATGTCAACATTTAACCTTTATGCACTGGTTATGTTCTCATGATTAGTCTCCACTCATTCACATCCATACATTCCCCATCAGTCATTAGTACATTAGAAGATTAGTACATTCATGATCATTATTTTATGGTTGAGAACATTTTATTTTAAAAAC
Source organism: Scomber japonicus (assembly GCF_027409825.1). Taxonomy (NCBI): domain Eukaryota; kingdom Metazoa; phylum Chordata; class Actinopteri; order Scombriformes; family Scombridae; genus Scomber; species Scomber japonicus. The sequence goes on from NC_070586.1 coordinate 10,503,954, forward strand.
ACCGGTCAAATTCATACATAAGCTTAAATAAAAATGTGTATCAGCTGCACGAAACTAAAATATGATGCACTTAATTTCCATTTCTGTATAGTGTGGGTCACATTTGGAAAGGTCCAGTTAAAAGACATGTAAAAATGGTTGAAATATGAACTGAACAGTTTAGTTTAGTTTAGTTTGCACAAGTTAAAAGGTACAAAAAATGACAGATAATGTACAGTGCAGGAGAGGTAGAAAACCTGAATGGGCTAATTTAAAGCGTCCACCTAAAAAAATTTAAAATTTCACAATATTACAAACCTACAGAAAGGCAGATTGAGGCACAAAAAACTAAAGTCAGAAATAACTGATTTCCAAATGATCAAGAAACCAAAACAACCCTTTCTGAGTATTTCAACAAAGGAAAGTGGTAACTGGTCTGGGTTGGAATTTCCCTCCCTCCTGACCACATGCAAGAAGCTAGCTCTGCAAAATCAAGTCAAGGGAGAACAAGTTAGTGGTGGAGAGAAGTGAGAATAAATGGAGGTGGGAGGATTTTAAAGAGTACAAAGATGAAGATGAGAGGAAGGTTGAGGAAGACGATGGAGAGGTGAAGTGTGAAGTAAAAGAGGAGAGTGATGCGTACGTCGAATCTGGACCAGTATCAGTATGTCAGTATCTATGAAAAACACCTGAACTTAGATTTTGGTGCTTAATGGGAGCACCTACCCTAACAGCTGAAAACATTAGTTAGAAAACTAGAAAAGTAATCAAATGTAATAAGTTACCCTACTTTGATGAAGTAACTGAAATAATTACATTACTAATCACATTTTAAATAACTAGTAATCTGCAACCTATTTCCACATTTCCAAAATAACCTTCCCAACCCTGCTCACAAGTTAACTGTGTTTGAACGTGACAATGATGAACTGTGCTGTGTAGACTTCAAGTGAGAGCTGATGTGTGGGCAGCTGTTGATTATGAAGTACAGAAAGCATCTCACTTTCCTTTCCACAAGACGATGAAAGGTACAGAAAATTCCTCAAATAATCTAATTATGTAAAACTCTCGTACATTCCCGATGTCCTGTAGTCATTTTACTACTGTAGTGTGAACAAAGACAGTTCAGCCACTTCTTCTTCTGGGATTTGTTCTTTTTTAATACACTCCTGATTTTCGGGAAGTTCAAGACTGATACACAATATGCCAGTTTTGTTTTCAGTATTTCAGTATTCCTTTTGCGTCACCGGCAAGATTTTTTGTTTGAGTTTCAGACTTGAATTTGCTTAAGATTACAGTCTTAGTCTTTCACAGAGTACAAGAACAACATTCATTCAGGCGGTATCTGGGAAAGGATCAACGGTGAAAGACGTACCAAATTTTTTACCAAGCTGTATTAAAATGTACTGATAGTTTCAAAACTTCTTTTCTGCTTTCATCAGTTGAAAGATCACGGTGATCATGAACGCTTCATTCTCTGAAACAGATTAAAAAACAAGATCATTTACAGGAAATCATTGAACTTAACCAAAGCATAGTAACACATACTGCTTAGAGATGTTTAAAGGTTTAATTCATTATGACTAAACAATTTGTAAGCATTTTTAAACTCTCTTGTAACAACCTCTTTATTGCAGTAGTTCTTTCTTTTTATAATCACTTCAGCCATATATGAATGTAAGTGTCAGAGAATATCTTTAGTATATGAGCTGTAAATGATGTGGAAGAGATGAGTAATGAGACTGCAGCTCTGAGGGTGAGAGGAGCAGAAAGATGATCATTGAAAAGCACTTTTTCTGACTCAAAGCTGTAACGGCTCTGAAATGTTAAACCCTGCTGCTTTAGCTCTGTGCAAAGCAACTCTAATCGATATTCTTTAATGTATCACACGGCGATGTGTAATGACAGATGCTGCTTTGATGAACACACATCAGAATAGGCTTTTTCTTCACAGCTGACAGTTTTGACTTGTCACAGTGGGGGGGAAGCACAGGTGTTACTAATAATATTAACAATGGCTCTGTTCAAGTGTCTAGCAAGCAGTGACAGTGTGACAGTGAGCCAGCATGCAAAATACTGTAATTCAAAATGTCTGCTGTGAAAAAGGCCTAATATCAGTGATTGTGCAGCTCCACTCAGCTTTATGCAGCTTTGTATTGAGTTTCAGCTCATTGTTTAGCTGTCTGATGCACTACTTTACCGTTTTAGTTCACTCTCACCGCTCTCACAGTGTTATTTTTGGCTGCAGCAGACAGCTGTGTTCACAGAAGAAGCTCTACAAACCCACTGTACACTATTGTGATTTTTTTAAAATAGTGATTTTTCAACATGATGATTTATGCTGTAATGGCTGTGGGATCAAAAATGATGATGATGATTTTTGACACAGTTTATTATAAACTAATTATAGGAAATGAGGTTGAACTTACACAGCTTAACTCCAATACTACCATAATATCATATATGATATAACGCCAATATTATCAAAAACTGGAAACTAAAAACCCTGACCCTATTTAGTCTGAAAAGAGTGTGGAGGACGAATTGACACACTGGTGATATCCTAAAAAATCTATCTGCACTGGGAGCTGCAGTGTGCTGACTTTTTTCTTTCTTGCTTGCATTTGTTGTTTAGTCCAGCATCTGCTTTTCTTATTTTTCTTGGATGTGCGCATCCACCACAAATGTTTTTGAAACAAAAAATCTAAAGCATAATAATTACAATGTGATTATATGTATGTCAGTGCTGTGTTCATCATAAGTGGTCAAGCAATCTGATCATGCATATTTATGTCTCTGAGACATGAATGGCTGCACACAATTTAAATTACACCCATCCATCCAATAGTTGTTGAGATATTTCACTGGATAAGTGGAAACTTTAACGTGGTGGTGCTGGATGAAAAGTCATTAGGATCTACCCTCTGGACACCATCGTTAACTGCACCAAATGTTTCAGCAATCCATCCAACAGATGGTGAGACACTTCACTAGCAACACAGATGTAAACCTCATAGCGCTAAAGGGAAACGCAGGGCATCACAGAAGTCAGTAGGCTTCACCCCCCCCATGAACTCTGAAATCTGTACAAATTTCATAGCGACCCATCCAGTAGTTGTGAGCTGTGATTTCAACAAAGGGAACTGATTAGTCACAACATGAAGAGTGGTATAGCCCCTGTGGCCGAACGGAGAAAGAAGCAGCACCAGAAGCACTTCATAACAGAAAATATAATGACAATGTGGCACATTCTGTTCGACTGAGAGAAACTGAGCAGAAATAAAACTTAATTAGCATCAAACACGACACCAAACTGGATCATGAATCCTGCAGATTATCCCCTTTTAAAAAGCCGACGCTGACAATCATTCTCAGGTCAATATAAGGCTGCTTATGAAACCTGGGAACCCGCCAGATGAAAAAAAATCAACAAAAAAGCATTTCTCTGATTAAATGTGACATCAGATGCATTGTCCACACGAGTGCGAGGCTCTGCGGGAACACATGAAAGACGCAGCTGCTTCACATCTTCAAAGAGCACGAATCATTTGTTTATTCTTACATCTCTTTCTCTCTCTCTCGCTCCGTCTTTACAGTTCTCTCTTGAGGATGATGGGAGGGTGACAGCCAGAGGTCAGCCTTCAGCTCTTATTCTCTTCTGCAGTGTACTTGAAATGTCTTCAGTAATAACCCAGAAATGTTTCTTCAACTAGTTTCGATTACACAGAGTTATGATTCAATCTGTTTTACTGTTTTAAACATGTAATGTCTGTGTCACTGTAGATAATGTCCTACAGCGATGGTCTTTTAGGGTGAAAGAAAGACAATCTTCATTTTGATTAAATCTAAATAAGAATTTGACACATTACTGATCATTATTTATTTTAACTTACAATGCCAAAGCAACAGCATATATTAACTAAATGTTATCCAACTAATTAAAAGCACAGTTTAACTTTGTGTACTAATCTTATAGTACTAGGCTTGAACACTGTCTAACATGGTGATTATTAAAGCTGTCATAAACCATGTGATATATTTGTTTTAGGAAATATAAAGCTCATGATATAATCTTTATGCTCTGCTGATGAAAACAACTGATTTCATGAGAAATTTCCATCGCAACATTAAACAACACCAGTTAACCCTGAAAGAAATCATTGCTAGTGTGTTTTTACTCTAAGCTTTCCCTGCAATTAGTAAGAAAATCAGAAGAGCCCACACAGCAGCAGTATAATTAACTTGGATGCTGGTCAAACTCAGGCCGTGCTGCTCCGCTCTGGATCAATTTTAAACAAGACTACAGCTGCTAGCCGCTCCGTCAGGCTGTACTATGGCACGGAGGTGCTTTGAAGTAAATGCTAATATCCTCACAATGACAATGCAGATATTAAAAGGTTATAATGTTATCCCTTTTACCATCTTAGTTTGTTTCCATTTGCCAATTAGTACCAAACAGAGGCTGATGGTCAGGTCATTAGTTCTTCAGGTATTTGTTCATGAACTGACCAATTAACATTTTGACCTTACTTTAAAAGATCACTGGACTTCTTGAAGTTCATACTGAGAGGGTAATTAAATTGTGTGAAAAGTTTTATGGCCATATTTAGTTGTGATATTTCTCTCAGAACCACAAATGTTAACCTCTAGGTGGCACTAGATGAAACGTCAGCAAGATCCAACTGCTTTCATTTCGAGTAATACATCCAGAAGTTATTGAGATATTTCAGTCTGGACCAGTGTGGTAGACAGACTAACACTGTTTCTAGAGTTGTTGTGAGTAACACCAGTAAGTCCACAGCTGCAGCAAGTGCTCTCTTCATGTTGGATTTATACCTGTTTTCTGAATACCCAAACACATGCCTCATTCAATGTACGCTGCAGCACAATGGTCACATTCAAGCTGAACTGCATTAAGATGAGAAATCCTTTCTGGCTTTGAATAAAGTCAGAATTCAAACACATACAGCCCCTCAGGTGATCTACAGGTGTGATTTGTTATAGTGTGGTGTTGAAACCATGGGTAATTTCTTCAGAGGAATAACTTCACGATGAAAAGAAATAAAGACTCCCTTTGATCCTCGATGCAAAGAACATGTTAGACAGACGATGACAAGGAACATCTTTATACTCTTACAGTGAGGAGCGTCCTCTCTGTGTCTTTATGTTTGATGTTTTAAATCCTTTAAACCTTATGGCTGAGTTCAGTGGAGGCTGGCACGAGGCAGGAGGGCTGAACACATTTATTTAGAAGGATGTTTATAAAAAACATAAACTAGCAATAGTACTACATTGGCATGGAAATAAAAAAAAAAAACAAGTTTTCAGTGTGGCTCATTTCAAAAAAGCTAAAAAATAGATATTTTTCACTGAACATCTAAAAGTCAGCCAAGTAAAACAAAAGAAGTAAAGAGGATGACTAAAACATTTGTACTAACACGCAAACCTTTTACATCTGTTAGGGAAAATCAAAACAAGGAACTGATTTCTGTTTGACATTGTCTATATTGAACCGTGATTGATTCTGTTTGCAATCAGAGTTCATAGTGCAACAATTCATTAATTCAACCATTGTTTCACCACTTGTCTATTTTCTACATCACTTCAAAGTCTGCACATTTTTTAAACACTCCACAAATAAGCACTACCACGCAGTTTTTTTCTGTTGTGTATGGCACAGTCATCATAACTTTGTCAAGTGAGTTCAACCACGGAGGCACCAGCATGGTCATGGTAAAGGTTTGTGTTGGCCGCAGCAGTTTGATTCCTCCACGTATGGAGAACTGGCCATTTATACCTGAGTAGGTATCATCAACAAAGGATTTTATGACTTTAATTGAGCTAAAATCTTTCCACTCATGTACCTGCAGACCTAATAAAACATACAAACAACAGTCTTGTTTTCCCTCTGAGTCCCTGAATGTGTTGGCATTGTTCAGGAGGTGTTTGATCTCCGTAATAGCTGTTGGATCAGCACCAGGAGAACGACCTCCCCACCATCTCAAAGAACAACTTGTTGGGCTTCCTGAAGTAGTGACAAAGCTTCCTGAAGGCCTGGGCGCTCAGCGGTGCATGCGGTCTGCCTTTAGACTCGTCCAGGCACTTGTCATGTCCAGCAGACAGGAGGCAGTAGAAGCCTTTGGTGGTGTTGTAGTAGAAGTTGTTTGGGCTGATCCTAGGCGGCAGGTCCAGAAACCTCTCTGCCTTTCTCAGCTCGGGGAAGGGATCACGAATGAGCGCGTCACCGTCCACCACGTGAATCTGCTCCCTGGGGAAGACCTCCAGCCAGCGGGCCAGGTGCAGATGGTACAGGCTCCTCTGCACCGCTTTGTATGCAGGGTCAATGTGGCCCTTGTGGAGCAGGAGCTCCTCTAGAGGTTGGTAGGGCTTGTGACGTGTCACGCGGTTGTGAAGGACTTGGGTGTAGTCAGAGACGAGTCTCTCAGCCGGGTCACGGACAATGAGTAACAAGCGGACAGCGGGGTTCATGTCCCAGACCCGTGCAGGGACTTGGGGAGCTGCGAAGTAGCCGGGGGTCTTCTCCACCGTCAGCTGACCTGGGAGGGTGAAGGGCATCTGGGCTCGGTACCAGGCCAGGCCTCGGCGGTAGTGCTCCTCCACGTTAAAGTAGTGCACCTGACAGAAGCACAGAAAGTGGAGCTGTGTCAATAATAATGACGAAAGTAGCACATTTACATGAATTATTATGTCAACCTTGATGATATTGTGTTGAAAACCTTTCTTTGTTGGCATGAAAGAATGTGTAGAGGTGTATCTCTAAGCCTTTTTTCCCACCAAAAAGACACTGAGCTCTTTTTTATTTTGTCCCCATCTTGTCGAAACCAATCAATTCCTTTGTGCCAGCTTTCCAGTCCTCACTTCAAACTACCCTGATTTGGATTTCTCTATGTGCAACATCTTAAGACAGGCCTGCCATCATCTATTCACCAAATTACCAACCTTACATAGCTGAGCTGCCTTTATTCTGACTCACCTCCCTGCACTGATAGAGATACAGTATGTGTGTGTGGGCCGATCACTCTTGAATTAGTAACAGCACGGTTTTCTTTACAGCTGTCATGCATGCCAGTTAGACAACTATACAGGCTTTATTGGGGAACAAGGATGGAAACTACACTACATCAGTGAAGCAGATCACTTTAGAAACTGCTAAAGGAACATTACATCAGTTCAGGCAGAGCACCAAAGTCATGCTTGCGTCAGCTGATCGGCTCTCAGCTGTTTAATTCATGTTTTAGCCGTAATGGCTCAATGATATATCAGATGGTTTTCTTCCAGCTGACTGATACCATCTAGTTAATAATATATTCATTCATACAGGTGTACAGGGTGGCCTTTAAACTCTACTGATACCGACTTTCAAGCCAACACTGCCTCGTGCTACAGCTCCTCCACCACCACACACCCATCCTTTTGGCATTAGTGACTTTACTATAAGAACTATTGGACATGTATGTTTACAGTAGCTGTCTCTGTGTCCTATATAATATAATATGTGAGTTTAATATGTTGTTGGAGTTAGTTTTCCCAGCAGAGTACATTTTCCTACTCAGATTCTTCTCCTCAAAGAGCAGAGCACCTTCAATCAAATCTGTTTGCAATAAATGATTCGTACTTGGAGTTTTCGTTCTAATTATTTTGTTCTCAGCAGATATTTCACACCACCTGAAGAACTCATTTGCCTTATATATGTAAATGCTCCAATTTTTATATATATGTCATGTATGAAATGCCAAACAGACAGTGAAGGACCAACAGCCGACTTCTTCCCGGTTCAAGTTGATTGTTGCCACAGAGACAGTGCTACATTAAACAATCTTAATCTTATGTTATGACTATTGACAAGGTTGCCTGGCTACTGCCTGAATAACCGAGAGTGTTTCAACTCTTTTCAGATTTGCTGTGGTATTTCACTGTTTACACTGGGTCTAAACCGGCACTTTGAAATTGATTTAAGTGTCAAACTGAATTGAGCTGAAATCTCCAATCTCAAGTTTGTGTTTGCCAATAAATCCTTTCACATAAGACATCTATATCTGCTGGAGTTTGTGAATTGACAAACTCAAAAAACTCTATAACAGTACTCCAATCATATTAATTTAAAAGATAGAAGCAATAAAACAATAGCAAAATGGTCTCGTGCAAGTTAAAGTTCCACATTTAATCTTTTACTTAAAGTATAGCAATGAAATATCCCAAAGAATCAGGACTAAAAGTCTTCATTTTATAGGATAATCCCTTTCAGATTGTTACATTATTAATGTGGTAACCTTTAAACAGGATTTTAATATTGTAGATGGCTCAGTCAAACTTTTTTTATATACAGATGGGAAGTTTAAAATTCAGTAATGTAATATTTTATGATTCTATCTCATGGTGACTGTAAAATTGAGTAACGCGTACGTACTTCTTCCTGAATGATAGTGGTGTAGAAGTTTCCAAAAAAAGTTAAGTACCAGTACCTCAACATTATATTTAGCTAAGAATAAAAGATTTTGAGGTACAGATGGAAAAGGGGCATTTTGTTTGTTTTGTAACCATTATAATTTTTTTTCATGGAATTATAAAACAGTAATTTTAGATGTAATTGTTCACAAGTGTTTTGTCCCTGTATTTAAAGACCTGCCAATCAACTGGATAACTGTATTTATGTTTGTTACGGTGTGGCTACCCTTTGATTTGAACTACAATTACCAACTATGTGAGTAAATAAGTATATTTTTAGTGTTATATCACAGAAAATAAATGTACTTACCAGTACTTTCTTAAAGGATATGGTTAGTAATTGTCTTATTGTCAACAAATCTCATGTGCAGAGCCAAAAAACAATACATTGATCTATTTAAGTATTGTGCATTCATCCAAAGCCTGATATATCTTATTCATCCGTACTGTAGACCTTGTTGTTGTCCAAAAAAACCTATTAACAAGTCTTGAGCCACACTGTTACATAGGTGACATGTTCCTTGGACACAAAGACTACGGTTATAATAGTTTGTTTAGAAATGTTCCTTTTACAGAGCTTTGCTGGCTCTTGTATTGAACATTTCTCAAAGAACTTCAGTAGAAAGTCGAGAGGTGATGATATGCAGCACAACAAGCTAGCAAAACACGGTAAATTAACTGTGTTCCCACTCAATCTATAGCGGCATCTGCCGTGCAAAGGACTACTGTTCAGTGATTTAAAATGTGATCACTGTTATTACTCTTTAGAGACGTTTCTATACAAACTACCATGCCCAAACTCTTTGAGATGAAGGAACATGCCATCCAGTGCAGTGGTGTGACTCATTGACATCTTTTTAGCAGTTTTTGGACAACAATGGAGGTCTACTGCACAGAGATATAAGATCCATCAGGCTTTGGATACATACATAAAACTTGTAAGTAGGATAAATTCATAATTGGTTTGGCTCTGCATGAGATTTGTTCACAACAAGAAAAATATAGAAAATCACCACCCATGTCCTTTAATAAGTTCTTTTTCAGTGTATGATTACTGGAAATAAATGTACTTACCAGTATTTAACTTACTTACATAGTGTGTCAGTACACTATACACACAATATACAACACACAATACACACAGAAATTATTTTAGTACTTGAGTGAATAACAGACACTATCCACCTCTGAATCATCACATGTGATTAATTTAGTTATTAGGTGACAGTAATGATCTTTTACCTCGGCCCTTGCCACTTCCACATCTGCGTGCAGGTTAAGCATCTCCAGCAGGGCTCTGGTGCCACCTTTCCGCACACCAATAATAATAGCCCCAGGTAGCCGCTGCTGGGTGGTGTTGTAGGGTGAAGAGGAGGAGGAGGTGGAGGAGGGAGAGGATGACGAAGAGGAGACAGCAGGGAGGCTGGAACCCCCGGTGCGTAATTCCTTTAAGCACATGGACAGCTGAGTCTGCAGCAGCAGAAGCACCAGCAGCGCTAATAGCACTGTCCACAGCATGGTGCCACACACACACACACACAGAGGTGGAGGTTATGTGCACACACTCATGAAGCTCCCAGACGTGTACGGGTTTGTGCTTGTTGTCAGCAGGAGGCCTCAGGAGGGAGCTCTTCACTTGGACAACCTATTAGAAAAGAAAAAATAGAAAGGTTATTGCCCACTTCTGCTGTTTTACCACTTTACTGACACTGTGGTACAATTACATGGAAAAGTGGTATAATGGCCATACTGCTCCTGATAAAGAAGCCATTAGCTGCTGCCTTTAACCCTCACATACTGTTCAGGGTCAAATTTGAGCAATTTTTGAACCCAAATTGCCTGAAATGTGATGACTTCCCCTAATGTGACCCAGAACACACAACAAATGAAATATTTCGACTTTGAAAAAAAAAATTTTTTTTAGCGTGTTTGAGCCAAATTTATCTAAAATTTCAAAAATGAACACTCTTCACGTTTGGCATGATTCATTGAAATTTTTTTTCTCATGTTTTATCTGACATTTGACTATAATATAGTGTTTTTTACATAGTTTCTAACCCTAACCCTCATAAAGAATAAACTCTTTCTGTTCTCTGAAAGCTTCATTAAGGATTAATCATGTTTATCTGTAACTGATGAGGTTTTTATGAATGATTTGTGGTTCAGAAGTTTGTTATTGAGACTGATTTTGTGAGGGAATACTGTCACAGTGTGTGAGGATTAAGATACAAATACACTAAACAGGTGAATCTGTGTGTCTCAACCAAATAAAGTCACTAAACCCCTCCGCAGAATAATGAAAATCTAAAATGTTTCAGGATTCAGTGTCGGCATCAGTCAGATTATGAGAGCGTATAGCCACAAAACATTTATGTTCCTCTCACATAGCTACAGCAGTCGTTCCATAAATTCCTGCTTGCTATTTCATGATCCCATGTGCCTGAGTCGACTCTGCACTCTAATATGCCATTTTACAAAGTCCCAATCCAAGCAGCGATGGTTTCTGGTCCAGAATATAGGGCTGTGATGTGATTATGACCAGAAGATATTAAAATATTAAACTCCATCTAAAGCAGACAGAGAGGATATGCATTGAAATTTAATGCAGTTATGAGGCATCCCTAAGGAGTGCTAACGCCCCTCTGAGTTCAGCTGAACCATTTTTACAGTATAGAAACGAAGTCGCAGTGAATCTTAAATGCAGCGATAGGATTCAGAGTTGGGTTTAATCTGTGTTTGGAGAGGATTCAAAATATTTAATCAGCGTAAGAAAACATAAATTCACAGATGCACTAAACGAGTCAACTATCATCCAAGATGGTTTAGTTTCAGCCGAGCATTAAACATCAGCTCATCTGCTGTAAGGAAGAAAAAACCTGTGATCAACTACACAGCCAACATCATCATCATTATCATAGAGTAGATCATAAAATGTAAAGATACGTTGTTCACATGTTCACTCAGAGACAGAAAACAGTGAAGCACTCTTGCCAGGGGCGGAGCTAAGGGACTGTGCATGGGTCGGTGACAAATAAGGTTTGGCAAGATGAGGAAATCAAAAAAATCTTAAAGAATTGTTTTAAAAGCAGCATCAGGTTTGTTCAAATGTACATTTGTTTAAAATGACATTTGCACCATTTTTTTTAACCAAAAGTAAGACTGAATGGTCCTGAAAATGTCAAATGGTGTAACCACAAAAGAATGATGATTATTAAATATTTTATCCACCTACGATGCATTTAAGTGGACTTATATGGATAATTAATTTAAAATGGAAATGGTTCCTGATTGACATGATTCTCCAGATTAAATGTAATATTTAGAACTTGTATTCCATTACCTTTATTTAATATAAAAAGTTATAAAGTAAGATCATGCCAAACTAGTCAATATGGTGTTTTATTGAGAATTTTATTTTTTTAAGGAAGTTTAACTATTTGGTACAAAGTTTTTATGGTTACACCACTTAGACATTTTTTGCGCTAATCGTCTAATATATTCTTTCTAACCACTTAACACACACCCCTGTTTTTTATGCTGTTAGCCTAAACGACATGCCCAAGTTGTGAGCAGCACAGATCCCACATAGTTTGAGACTCAGAGATGTGTCTGGTATCATTGGAAAGGAAACACTCTCAGGATTCTTGTAAAAGTGTCTGTGTGATTACTCGCCCATAGGTTTGCCTTTACAATGACATGTGTACAGACATTCAGGGACCTCTCAGCGGGATATAGACACAATGAGGCCACAGCCACATGTCTTGGCTTCATGCAGTCCAAATTTGGAGTCAAAAGACCAAAAGATGAATTTTTCTGAATTATTTTTCAACAGGTATGTCCATGCGTTTTCCTCAGGTCCTTTTTGGAGACTCCAAATGGACACTTGGTTACCAAAGCTGTATAACCACAATCAAACACCTATAACTTCACATCCCCTTTGCCTACAATCAAAATCTTGGTCTCTAATGAAAGCTGACGCCATATTATTATTATTATTAATATTATTATTATTATTATTACATAAAACCATATTTTTTGTTTGGCCATATCTATCTATCTATCTATCTGTTTATTTTGGTATAAGTCATATGTCAAGTCGAAGAAGAACCAACAGTGTACCAAAATGCCGTGTGCGTAATGATATATGGTTCAACTCTTTTATGCACCGGGCGCACGCCGGTTACGCTTGGAGTTTGTTTATGGACAGCCAAACCTGATAGCTTAGTGTCATACACCGTTGGAAACCTCAGACTATTGGCTAAAAGGTTATCAACTTCATTTCACCGAATATTTCCATAGGCTAGAACAGCAGTCAATCAAAGCCACGTTGTCGTCGGTCACATGTCCTCATTGGCTTTGGAGACATGTACTGCCTAATCCTAAACACCGATTGGCTTGTGTGTGGTGTGGTCAAAAGCAGGAGAGGCTCACGGTCGTAAACATCTAGTCACGTGTACTCTGAGATGGACGTGCAGGAAATGACGTAAACGGACTGTATATGGTTTGTTATTTGTGTTATTACGTTACGTGTTGGACTAAATACATGGACATATTGAGGAAAGTATTTCGGTTTTATGGAAACGGATTTCATATTTCAGCAGAATGGATACTTGGCGAGCTGTACAGAAAGTGCTGAGTCATAAGATGATCGTTGTGGATAAAGGGAAGACTTTGAAGGTATGTAGGCATTATAGCTTTTCTCACTTAGCTGAGTGGCTAGCCGAGCTAATCGCTAATACTATTACGGCTGTGAGCAACCATATAAGTCGTGAGTGGTCTTGAATGAATCAGACAATCTAAGCTTTCCAACAATGTACGGCATGGATATATATGTTTAAGGGTTGGTGTTTAAAACATTCAGAAGAACTTGTGGCTACCTCCTAACATCCGTCCCGTCCCGCAGACGGAACAGCGTGCGTTAAGAGGTTAAATGGATTAAAAGCAGAAATTTTATGCTGAGTCCACAACAAATTCAAATTGACTAAATCACATGGACGCAAAAAACGTCATTGATCCACTTATATAGCTAGGTGGTGGTTTTTCTCAAAGGCCCTGAATCTGTTTAAAAATTATGGTTGAAGTAACTTTTCCTGAACGGTGACTTCAACCAGCTGCTGACGTGACAGTTGAGATTAAGAGTGAAACTTTCTGATGATATATCAGTTGAGGCTGAGTGAAATGTAATTAAAAACAAATGTAATATGTTTGTTTTCCTTTCTATTGTTATTCTTTTATTTTATACGTGCATTATTTTTAGAGAACTGTTGATAAGGACTGAAATAAATTACTACTACCACTTCTGTTTGCAGTAGTCATACAATGCAATAAAATTAAATTCTGCACATGTGAACCATCCCAAAAAAAGAAAGGTCTGTGTTTAGCCTCGGATCTTGTCAACTCATGTATCCGCAAGCCACATAAATCTTCATCTGCTTCACCAGAGCTGATTAGCTGCCTCACCACAGAGTAGGAAGGGTGACGTTATTCCCTGCAGCTCCTTTGGGTGAAAGCTTTATTAAGACATTATGAGAGTGAAAAGGTAGTTTGAAAAGAGAAGAGCGGTTTCTTCCAAGTAAAGAAAGGACTTCTTCTTTTACATAAACTCTTGTTGCTTGTACAAAATGTCCCCAAGCTATGAAGAGTGCAATCTAAAGTCACAAACAGGAAGTTTAAATGAAGTTCAGTGGCTTTTATAAAGTTTTATAGGCTGACGGGTCGACAGTTCCCGATATCATAAGGTCAAAGAAATTACGTAAAATGTTTTCACATGACAAGGAAGATCTCGTAATTGAAGTTCCACAATGATCTTTCGCTACAAGAAAGTATAGATGAATTATATATTTGTAGGATCTGTGGAGTGAGGTGATTATTCCTGTCTGTCATATTTCATGTTGTCATCTATATTTATCAAAGCTCAAGTGACTCAAGTGTCTTTGTCAGACTGACTCAGAACTGGGCTTGAAGCCAAGAAACAACCCTTTAAAATGACTCCAAACACATAGTAAAATGATAATTAATGACCTCGTAAATCCAGTTTATTGTGGTGGGTTGATAACAGTGAAAATCTACCACTCACTTAACCTTTTCAGAACTGGTAGCTACTTTAAATCCACCTTCAGTCAAAGCTCAGTTTGGCCTCCATCTAACCTCAGAGGAGGACAGAAACTTTAATCACATCAGCCTATTCCAGTATAAGAGTGTTGTATATTTCATTTTTAAGGTTATATCTAACATATTCATAAGGTATGTCTCTTAATTTGCTTTTCATGCACCAAATTCTCCACCTTCATTTCCCAGAGTTCCTTTCATCAACTTTAAGTGAAACATATTTCATTGAGCTGAGGGTTACACACTATTTTAACATATTTTGGACTCATTGAACACAGATTGTAACACAGGCGAAACTAATCACTTTCCAGTTCCTGAGTGTTTGGTATTGTGGAGCAGAGCCATCATTAATGTCATTATTTACACCTGTGCACCTGTTGAGTCCAACTGGGCTGCAGGAAAGTCAGGGAGTGAGTTAATTCCAGTCAGGAAAAGGTAAGAATTGCAATTTATTTTGGCAAAAAACCTTCAGTTTCCATTTGATTACCAGTGAAATAATGTAGCATAAGTCTTTGCATGTTATTGCTGTGTTGCATTCTGGTTTATTGAGGCTACCCTGAAGGTAGGGTTTGGTATTTTGGTTCTTGTCTATAAAGAGAGAGTCTTCAATTTTGAGGTCAAAATCTGTTTTCTTGTAAAGCTTATGAGAATTGAAGTATTTTCTGCTATTAAACTACATAGTAGCTGCACTGGAAACCTTGTGCTGATTGTGTTGGGCCAGGTAAATATAAAAAAAAAACACAATCAAACTAAAAATGGTCCTGAAAAGATTCTGCAACACTTGTACTACAGAACTTTATGAATAGACCAACGCGGTTCAGCTTGCGGCCTTCATCAGGGTTATCATAAGACACATTACAAGCAGCATATAAATAGGGTATTTAAAAACAGAATCAATTCAAAAAGGTAAAAACAAACAAAGAATAGCCAATAATGTGCATCCATATATGAATCAGCCAATAGATAATCCACCAAGGTGGGTTAGGTATATGATCATGTGACTTCAGGCCATTCATTGTCCCAGGCAGGCATGGAGGCAGGAAGAGTATCCAGTAAATAAATGACATGGATGACACCATATTTTGTCCAAGAACCAGAAAAATACAACCAAACTGTGTCTATCTGATATATGAAACTGATTGGACCTGTAGTTTTCCAGCTACTTAGACTTTCAGGGACCATTTTCTTTTCATTAATGCTGCAAACAGCTGTGAGCAAAAATCCAAACCCTTGTTCTTGTTGTTGTGTTTGTCGCAGTGCTTTTCCTGTTGTTATTATTCTTACTGTCGCTGTTGTTATTGTGCCTAAGCCGCCCCGATGCCAGCGACTTATTAATTAGTGTAACAATGTTCTAGTTCAGAGGAGGAACCCTGTCTAGCACTGTTCCTGTAGCAGAGCGCTAATTGCACCTTCAGGGAGCAACGCTACACCCCCGACCTCCTGTGCTATCCCCTGGCTTGGTGACATTGTCGTCATCGATGTTGCAACCTTTGTCATCACTTCATTGACTGTTGATTGAGGTTTTTTCGTGGTTTATGCTTGTTGATATGGGTGTGGCAAATATTCACTGATGACTAATGTTGCAGTCACTATTGCCAGGACCATCTTGAACTGATTTATTTTAATTTGATTTGGTGTTCATCAGTGTCTTCTTTCTTGTATTTCTTTCTTGGCATATGTATAATTGGTGTTCAACATGTTTTAAATTAATTATAATAAGTTAAAGCACTACTCCATACATTTTAAAGACAAGAAAGATTAATATAGATGAAGAGTTTCTACTTTTTTTTGTCTGTTCTGAAGGTCATGACTAAGATTTGGATTCAGTATCAACAAAATCAAGGCCAGCATCCTGTAATTTATCATGAAAAGAGCTGAAGGTTGTTTCTATCCCCTTTGACTTTTTACTTCAGGGTTGTAATTGAGAACTGAGAGGCTGCGCTTGCCTGATTCGGTGTATTTACTCTCCCAGGGGTGATAGCGCCAGTCACAAGGGCTGATTTAGTATGCTTTAAAGAAAACAACAACAACAACAAAATCAAGGCAAATTTCGTCCATGCCAATAATATTGACTCTAATAAATTA
>NC_070586.1:13694274-13704274 GCF_027409825.1 Scomber japonicus
GAGGAAAGGAAAGAAGGAAAGGAAAGGAACACAAGGAAAGGAAAAGAAAAAAAGGAAAAGGTTTCAGGTTTTCGCAGTTCTGCTTGATTTCTTTAACCAGACTTAATACAAAGGCAAACCATCACTGACACTTTTGCTTAAATCACACAAGTGATCCGTCAAAGACACCTAGCTTAACTGAAGTACATGCAGCCTGTTGTTCGCTCCTGAAGCATCGCCCAAAAGACATTTCTTTTTTTTATCAATGTTTTCACTGTTCTGCCATCCATTCTAATGTATCTTACTCCAGCTGCATCATCGTGAGGGTGCAATAATTGGGAGTGAAGTGAATCAAGAGCCTTGTAGTCGTCTGCACAGATTAGATGTAACACTTGCCTCGAGCTTATAGCCAACGCTGCCAATCAGAAGTAATGCAGCATCAGCCTGTGGTCAGTAAGTAATGTACACCAAAGTCAATACCACTCCAGCTGGTTGTTGGTCAAGGATTTAATTAGACAAATAAGAACTTAATAATACAATATACTGTGGTCAAAAATGCTGATGGGGTCAATGCTCTCTTGCCCATTCATTTTAAATGCATTATTAAAGGCATTAAAAGCAAGTATCATTATTCTAAACACATTCAAAAAAAAAAGAAATATAAAAATATCTTGTGACTGAGGTAAACCGCCACCTGCTAACTTAACTGGCTAACTTCAGGTAATATAATAATGTCCAATCTTTCATCAGTTGCTTCTCATTCTCATATTTCTTTGTAAAAATCAAGAACGAGCAGTCTAACATTAGCGTTAGTCATTTTTTTTTAGCAAGTAACAGTCATTTATGGTTTTCCAAACTTATCCAGCAGTAGCTAGCTACAGTTTGTATTGCTAGCATGTTAGTGTAGTTGGCTAACTTGGCTAACTAGAATCAAATTTAGTTATTCTTCTTTTCTCACTCATTATTTTCCACCTTTTTTCTCAAAAAAACAATCAATTATTTTGACTTCTTGTTATTTAAGTAGTTAGCATAGTTCTTCTTGAAAACATTATCACCACGTTCTATTATAAGTGCAGTATCCAAATCAAATAAATCCATGTCAATCAGTTTTGACATAATCTGACAAGAAATGGTCTCTTCTTGAACACTAAATGTAACACCGCAAGCTTCTTCTTTATACCAAAGGGGAAAAAAAGAGAAATTCGGATGGTTTAACGTGTGAACTTTGCCATTTTACCAACATTACACTTGGCATGTGTTGTGCCTGCCCAAGTCTCCTATTCACTGAGACTCACAAAGAAAATAATACCTCCCTGCCTGCTGCCTGCATCATTCTACATGGACCTTTTTAATGTCCAGCTCGAAGTAAAGTGGGAAAATCTCTTTGTTAGCTTCCCTGCTTCATTTCTCTCTGGATTCAGCTGCCTTATTACTTGTTAAGAAATCCAGTATCCAATAATGTCTGGGGCGATGCTTGAATGATCACCTTGTCCATACCTTCCACACATTACATGGATTTTTTTTTTTCAAATTGGTCTGTCTCTTTCCCCCATTTTTTGCTTCACATATCAATGTAAGCGGTCTCCCTCTCTTTCTCTCTCTCACACCATGTTCTAGTGTCAGGTTTTTCTTTCTTTGCTCAGACAGACTCCTTGTCATGCTGTCTTTCTGTTTCTCTCAGATGGGTTTAATCATTTTCTCTATTCACTCTTTTTTTTTTTACTTGATGGAACTCTCTACTCCGCCAGAGTAGATTCAGACAGAATTACCTCCCACATGGTCTCTATCTCTGTCTCGCAGCTCTCTGCTGGGTTTTGCCATGTTTCCATCCAAATGTCGTGTAAAAAGTTTAACAAATTTTCAGCGTGTTTCCATGAACTACTTTCGTGCAAATATTCTACCAAGTGTGTAACAACATTACATAATTATATCACACCAGTAACACATCCGTAATGTTAGTAAATTAACGCATTTCACTGCCTCTTCCCATCTGGCTTCATGCTAGTTTCACAAATTAATTCAACAATTGAATTTCCTCCTCTCTCCACACATATTATTAACTAGTTGCCACTTGTGAATACATAATTTTATTTTCTGTAAACTCTATATTGATATCTAATACTGAAGATAGTACAGTTTGTATTACAACACAAACCATTTTTAACAGGTAGCTGTTATGTCAGTCAGTTTTCTTCAACTTGATTTGAAAAAGCATGTTTTTATCATTAGAAGAGGTAGTCTCATCGTTTATATCTGTCCTCTTTCAGATTTTGTTCTCCTAAACCCTTTTTCCATCTTCCTCCCCAAATCTTTACTCTCCTGTCTCTTTCTTTACACTCTTTTCTTTTAGGATTGTGGGTTTTGGAAAAGTACAAAAATTGTCAGGAGACGGTGAAAAGCTGTGAGGGGAGGGAGTTTTTCTGACACAATCTCACAACCTTTGTCCCTACTTATTCCTCTTTTCCCTTTTGCCCCTCTCAGCATCTCATCCATCTCACAAAGCTTTTGTTTTCACCCGCTCCTCTCTTTTTATATTTCTCGATATATACACTCTCCCAATCTCACTTTCTAAGCTTATAATGATTGGCTCTCTCCCTTTTCATTCTTCCTCTTTAAACCTAAACCCCTCCTTCCTTCTCTGAGTCAAAACTGTCAGCTCAGTGTTTCTACATCTGTCTAAATCAGGTGCTTGATTTGACAAGCCCACACTTATTCTTAATTGGATCCAAACAAACAACACAACTCAAATATCTACTTCATAAGAAACAAGCAAATGAAATCTCCTGTATCATCCCACTGGGATTGAGAGTACCAAGGAGTGTATCCAATAAGCCTCCCTTCAGAGAAGGATTTTATCCCAGTTGCCACCTCTGCGTGGCATCTTCACTAATTCTCATCATTTCTGAGTCAAAAAATAGTTCATTGTGGGGTATACTGGGGGACAAGCTAGAGACATTCATAGTACATAAAAGGTCATTAGAGTCCACATGACAGTCTTTCAACGTATTCAAAACCTGTGTGGTGTCTTTGAGATATGAGGGCAAAGCATATACCAAGCCTTTGATATGAGAGTAAGCATAATGAGAGTGGCTCTGTGAGAGATCCAATCGGTCAGCCTGAAGGATGTAACAAGTCCTCATGTATATATAAACAGGTCATATTGGGTTGTCTTGAACCACGTATTTATATTCATCCTCACCAGAGGTGGGTAGTAACGAGTTACATTTACTCCGTTACATTTACTTGAGTACTTGAACTTCTAGGAGTAGTTTTAAATCACTATACTTTTTACTTTTACTTGAGTAGATTTGTGAAAAAGAAACTGTACTCTTACTCCGCTACATTAGGCTACATTGAGCTTGCTATTTTTCTTTTTACCTCTTTGGTATTCTACTATTAGCCTATTTTTATCTCCCCCGCGTACGCCTTATTTTAATGTTTTATTCATAGACTGTATGGTTTTATTTTGTCAGAGAGAGAGACTTCCGCCAAAGACTCTACCACGTGACTGTGTTTCACCAATCAAATGTAGCCGTGCAGTCTTGTCACGTGACCATACTCAATCTCAGTGGTGGGGCGGGTTAGCTTTACAATTTACAGTCGTAGCAAACAAAAAAGAGAAACGGATGAAAAATGTCAGAATCAACAGTCGGCAATGCAGACACAGACGAGGAGGAACACCCCTGGTCTCATACTGAAAGCATGTTTAACTTACGAAAAGTATGAAACAGAAGCTACATTATGCAGTGTTTTGTCACACACACACACACACACACACACACACACACACACACACACACACACACACACACACACACACACACACACACACACACACACACACACACACACACACACACACACACACACACACACACACACACACACACACACACACACACACACAGTTCATGAGCCTGCAGAGCCTGGTGAAAAAGTTTGGAAATTTGTGTTACTTGTGCTTAATTTATTTTGTATTATTTTATTGATTTTATTTGTTATTGAAGTACTTGCATTTACCTGGATTATTTTAATTTGAGCTATTTTGTAATTAATTAATTAATTTTAATTAATCTTATTGATTGGATGAACTCTAATTTGCCTGAAGATGATTATTTTGTATTTTTGTCTGTCTGATTGAATGCTTGTGTTAACAAATAAATCAGACATTACTCGAGTAATTATTTGGATGACTACTTTCTACTTTTACTTGAGTCATATTATTCTGACATAACAGTACTTTTACATGAGTACAATTTTTGGCTACTCTACCCACCTCTGATCCTCACTGATCTACAGTATCCCACTTGTAAGGTCCATTTCAAGACAGTGACTTCATCTTCAAACTTTCAAGTAGAGTCTGAGTGTAGAGGAATACACACATCTCTGTCATTTAATTGTCTTTTCAATTTCTTTTATGTGTGAGATTTTATGCTGGACCAATATGGCCCCACCTTCATCTGCATGGGGTATGACAATGTCCTCATTAGTCATCAACTCTGCTAGAGCTTTTTTCTCTGACTGAAAGAGATTAAAGAGATAACAAACTCTAACTGATAACACACGTAATAAAGAGATAACAGACTGTCTGGGTTCAATAAATATGATTTCTGGGTATGGTAAGTTCTCAAAAGTCTCTCAGAAAATGAGGGTAGGTAGGTAGGGAGATAGGTAGGTAGATAGATAGGTAGATAGATAGGTAGATAGGTAGATAGGTAGATAAATAGATAGATAGATAGATAGATAGATAGATAGATAGATAGATAGATAGATAGATAGATAGATAGATAGATAGATAGTTGAGTGACGAGTACGAGAGTTGAATAAAATAGAAATCCCACCTTCAGACAAGGACAGAGAGGATGACAAAAGGATGAGAGGTTAAATGACATTATCAGAGGAGAGAAAAAGAGGAAGAAGGAGAGACGGACAGAGGGTATGAGTGGCAGATGAGAGCAGAAGAGGATAAAGAGGGACGAGAGTTTGAATAGTAGAGAGTGACAGAGTAAGGCACTGTGAGGGGTGGAGAGAAGGTCACGAGGTTTGTTGTTTGCGAAATGCATCCCCTCACCGCCTGCTTTGATGTGAGAGCGCAACCACTTGTTAAGCCAGGAGAGGAGAGGGGGAGAGCTAAGTAATTATAATAATTTCAGGACATACTGTATGCTAACCTTTGTAGAGGTAGTGCTAATGCATCTATCCAGCACAATTTGGGTTTTAAAGTTTAAAAAAACCCCAACTGTTCTTCACTACTCATCAAAACACGTTTTTCTATCTGCTGAAAACAGAGCACGACTTGAGTTTTCCAAACTAGCTTTCCTCAGGATATGGCCGACAAGGTGTAGCAGCTGTTCAATAAGCACACTGTTAAAAATGGGACTTCTGTGTCTAAAGATAGTATATAAAGTCCCATGTGTTGCTGGCCCCTCTGGATTAGAAGTACATCCCACCAGAGCTTCTCTCCTGTGTCCGCCTGTGCTCTGTCTTCAACTTTTCTTTCCAGCTGTGTAAAGCTGCAGCATTATACACAATAGGAACCCCTGTGAATTCATGCAATACAATAACTCTGCTGTAAACACTACAAAATGTAAAATAATTATTCTTTGTTGTGACTTTTCTATTCTTTTGTTATTTTTGTGTTGGCTCTATTTTATGGTTTATTTTAAAGTTTTGAAGTTAGTGGTGGTGTTGCATTGGGCTGAATTTTATGCCAAGGTGATTCTAATAGAGTAGTTTAGTATTTAGTAACATCATCAACTTCAGCCTCAAAATGATGATTTGTTATGGGACTGTTGCAGCCTAAGGTGATGTTCTGTCTAGTGTATAAAAAGAAAGAGAGCCTGTCTTTAGTACTAATATAACCCTGGCATATGTCAATTTTTCCATTAATTACAGTTAGAATATAAAATGTGAGTGTTTTCTCAGGAGAGCAGATACTGTATTACATGTTTTCTTACATTTTCCAGAAGCTTAAAAAAGGCAGAAAATCCATTTCCTCCTGGCCTTCTTTGTGGTGAGGGCAAAGTACAACTGTAGTTCAGCAGGCATGCACAAAAAAATAAATAACAGGACTCCTGCAACAGCTGAATCTCCACCTATAACATCATTCGGTGTACTGAGGCGTGCAGAAGTCTTATCCTGCTTAGTGATTGTACCATGATCTGCATACACTCAGTTGCCATGGTAATATTCACAAAGTGCTGTTCACTTATATTGACATAGGGGACATAAGGACCAGGGCAGAAACATCTCATCTTTAAACACTTCACTAAATGTTAGCTGTTGAATGAGAAAAGCACCAACCAAGAGTACTACTGACAGGCAGATAATGTAAGAATGGTTACCTCCCTCATTAAAGATGGCAGCTGAGGACAGGACATGGTTATCATAGATTTTAAGAGAACAGGCAGAGACAAATGGGCAGGTAAGGCTGGTATAGACTTACTGAGGGCTGTAAGGGTCAGGTATGTTTGCTCTGTTCTGTCTGCTCATTGCACGATGATCAGGGTTCATATGTAAAGGACTAATGTAGAGGACACGACACACACTCAGACACACATACACACACTAGCAGGATAGAAAGCACCTCTGACCCGATATTAAATATGCAAAAACACATCTTCTTGAAAATGTTCATGAGGGTGGTTGCCAGTCTTGTCAATTTAATAATAGTGAAAAGGGCAGACATATCCAATATGAATACATATAAGTTTGATATAAGCACACGTCTGCAGTTTCTTGTATAATAACTTCGCTCTTATATCATGTGGGCAGATTTCCTTAAATTACATCTATAGTTAGGTACTCTAGAAATAAACCGTGACTTGTTGGAGGGCTGCATTGTGGCCAAATTATATCCTTAACCCAAAAAAACCACAACCTGGTAAAATGAAAAAGCAACAAACAACAAGGCAGCTTGACTTATGAACTATTCATTTTTAGGGGCCATAAAAGTTGAGAGATTTAAAACACAAGAGACTCCCTACTGAAAAATCATACGTAAATATAAAAAATAAAATACAATTCTTACAAAGCCTTTCACAAGGGCAAAACACCAAGTGCCAAGTGGAAAGTGCTTCTTAGAAAGTTTTCCACCACGGAGGAGGAAACAGTAGGGAACAGGGTGAGAGGCACTTGACGCCACGTTCGTCTCTATTTGAAAAGCTGAACCTGCAGCTAAGAAAATCTCAAAGCTGTTTTCTTTTTGTATGTCTGTGTATGTACAAATGTGCATGCGCGTGTAAGGATGCATTGATTAGGTGTGGTAAAATCAAAGCTGAGCTTTGGGATAGGAATCGATCAAACAAGCTCGCTTTTTTTCTTCTCCTTTTCTCTCTCTCATCCAAAGGAAAGAGAAAAGCTGTTTATTTTAGAAAAATGTTGTTTTTTTTCTTTTTCTCAAGCCTGACAGACCGGGGAAACTGTAAAAGGGAATAAGTATACACACGCACATTGCAAACACACACACACAAACACATATACACAGCAAAATGCACAAACGCAAGAATAGAGCACATAGTCACATAGTACAAACACACACACACAGAAATAAGAACTCTCACACACACACACACACACACACACACAAGCTGAGAACAAATGTGTGCTGACATACTTGCAGGGAACAAACACAAAGATCACCAACACCAATTGCACACACACTCACACGCACACTCACACACTCACACACTCACACACACACACAGACACACACACACACACACAGCAGGTTTTGACAGGATCGCGCCCACACAGCAAAAACACAGACATGCAGATAGGCAAGCTGCAAACAGAGAGACGGAGGTGGGGGAATGAAGGAGAGAGACAGAGAGACAGAGAGAGGGGGGGGGGATAGAGAAGAAGAGAGAGAGAGAGAGAGAGAGAGAGAGAGAGAGAGAGAGAGAATAAGAAGAAGAAGAGAGAGAGAGAGAGAGAGAGAGAGAGAGAGAGAGAGAGAGAGAGAGAGAGAGAGAGAGAGAGAGAGAACATGGAGGACAGAAAGAGAGGAACCAGATGGGGGAGAGTGATGGGGAGGATGGGGGGGGGGGTCAGGAAACAAAGTGAAAGAAACAAAAGAATGACAGAGAAAATAAAAGAGATGTGCTCGATGAGTGATGAAAAGATGAAAGGGACTTCCTCTGAAACATTGAGCCACCATGAATCAAACACTTCATCCAATTATAGCGCATCTCCGGCACTGCACAAACACACACACACACACACACACACACACACACACACACACACACATACCCACACACACAAATACACCACCTCAATCCAATTTATTAATAAAAAAAAGCATACATCTATTTTCAATTTTTTTTTTCCATAATATTTCAACTTCCTGTCAAATAAACAGGAAAGTAACTACAGAAAGAGTTCTTTAAAAGGAATAATCCCCACATTTTTTAGTCTTTCTTTATCTGAGTTAACTGCACATGAATTTTTCAGCAGTGTGTGAATTTATTTAACATTTAGAGGATGTATAATTCTAAGCAGTCACAACTTATATGAGTTAAGCTTACACTTTCAGCAGACGTTCAGTAAGCCTTAACCTTATCCTAACCTTAAAAAGTTGTTTTACTCACATGGATTGGCTTTCGTGTCATGAACCAAAAAAAGAAGTTTCCTATTTGTGCTATCGGAGGCTGAATTTTAAAAAAGAGCAATTCAGCCTATGATGGATGAATTTAGAAGCTGTCAGCACCATCTTCAAAGCAGTGGTGGTATCATGGATGATGTGGGTGGTGCATGTGTCACAATATTTTAAACATTGTTATTTTATTGTTCCACTGGTTTAATGGGGCTTTGAGGAATCAGTAAGTTTTTCAAATTTTTTTGACCGTCCTTTTTTATAAGACTTGGCAATTCTTCAGCAAACCTTTGAGACACAATGGGTCTCAAGCATATAATGCATATGCATTTATACTGTCCGTTAGTGTGGCACGCCGCATGCCTTATTTTATCTAACATGAGGGGATTTTCTCTCTCTCTCTCTCTCTCTCTCTCTCTCTCTCTCTCTCTCTCTCTCTCTCTCTCTCTCTCTCTCCTCTCTCTCTCTCTCTCTCTCTCTCTCTCTCTCTCTCTCTCTCTCTCTCTCTCTCTCTCTCTCTCTCTCTCTCTCTCTCTCTCTCTCTCTCTCTCTCTCTCTCTCTCTCTCTCTCTCTCTCTCTCTCTCTCTCTCTCTCTCTCTCTCTCTCTCTCTCTCTCTCTCTCTCTCTCTCTCTCTCTCTGTTTGCAAAACACAGTGAATCGATTCTCCAGCAAGCTCAGTGAACAGGACAAAGCTGTTTTGCCTTTCACTCTCAAGCACTTTCCATGTAGGTGATTTTTTTGTTAAATTGTGTTTTTTCATTTTTGGTTGCAGAACAATCATCACTTGCATGTAAAGCTGCTAACTTTAGAACTGAGGCAAAGTAAACTTTTTTTTCCATATACAGATTTAAAAAGGTCCTTGACTTGCTATGACTGCATAGAGGTTCCCAATATGTATTAGTCACTATCATTAGTGTGGCAGATAAGAAAGATTTTAAACATTAGACAGCAAAAGCAGGTCCAGATATTTTGTAAAGACATTTTTATCTCTTTCAGTCTTCTAGTTACATAAGATTTCTTTCTAACTTCTGAAGAATTATCAAATGAAAAAACACAATCACTTTTCTGAGCACATTCTCAGAAGTGCAGCAGAAGTTTAGTAAGCAGACAGCAAAAAATGGGATTTCTACAACGGCTGCTAAACATATGCAAGTAATTAAACGACAATGAAGATTTACAGTAAATAATGCATCTTTGTTAGTTTTCAGGGATATGCTTTCTTTCGTTAATGTCATACCTAGAAGCGCATAATTATCTTTCAAAAGCACACAAAAATAGAAAAATCACTGATGATTGCCTTTTTAGAGCAACATTCAGTTCAGCATTTTCCCCTCCCGCTCCCGCCTCAACCCTCTCTGCTGTGTCAAAACGAGCTCAACCCTGTCTGACTCATCTGTGATGTTGCTGTGCCATGCCAGCTGAG